>NC_050521.1:75704-272795 GCF_002922805.2 Oryzias melastigma | reverse complement strand
CGAGCTGCAGGATGCATGAACACACAGGTCTGAGAGGTTCCAGGCTAAGCCGTTCTAGACCAGTGTTTTCAACCAGTGGGAGATGGCCAGGAGAGTCACGGTAAATTTTTCAATTCCACCTTATTGGTGTAAAAACATTTATGATAACAGGACATCAGTTCTGTGTTCATCCTAACAGAACTCTAAATTTTAATTGGATGAAAACTAATCATGTTTAAGTTAACAAATTACAGAACTTCTGTTAATTGATCCAACGTTTCACTTTTTTCAGTGTTTCAGACTTTTTTCTTTGTGTTTATTTGACGCCTTTTCAAGACACTTTGTATGGCTGTATATTGTTAATACAGACTAAAGAGTTTTTGTTTTTTACATTTTCAGTTTGTGGTTTTTATCAGGCAAAAAGACGAGCTTGGGTTCAACAACAAACAGCAAACATTTTCAAAAGAACAAGGAGAGAATGTGTTTAGTCCATGAATGCAGCACGGTGTGTAACTACATGTATTTGAGAGTTCTTTTTGGTGGTTTTATCCGATCCATCCCACTGGTGTCCATGAACCAGCACCAACTGTTTTCTCCCGAGCAACATTAGATTACCCACAATGCCCTTTAGAACCCTTCAAAATAAAACAAGAATTACCATCAGTTTCAGCTTAATAAACCTGCTTCTACTCTAATCCATAATCCAGTTTTGTTTTGTGTTGTATGTGTTTTAACAAACCTCAGTGTTTATGGCTCCTTTATGAGGGGCAGCTTATAGCAAAAACATCTGTGTTTCTGTCTCTATGTTCATGCTCAAGTGTTCTCAAGCTTCATTTTTCATTGACAATAATAATTTTAAGAAAACTGTAACATATTTTGTTAATTGATCCCCTATTTCACGTATTCAGTGTGTTCTAGCCCCGCCCAGTTTTTGGTAGAAGTGGTTGAACGCTGTTCCACGTTTAATATGACACTGTGTTGTGTTCTAGTTAGTCAAAATAATCCATTAAAGGATTTGACTGTCAAACTGACGTCCACTATAAGTCAGTGTGGTTTCAGCCTTCAAGCCTTCATCTGATGCCAACCAAAGGTTTGTTAACATCGACATAAAACAGGTTAAACAGATCCGTGAACGTCTTTGTTTTCCTCGTCTGAGCTGGGACCTGGATCAAAACTTTACAACTGGATAGCTACGATATGCACTGCTGGTGTTAGGTTGAGGGTATGAGGGGCTGTGAGCTAGATATAGAGATAAGCAATAGATCAAATGATGATCAGGGGTAAACTTCAACATCATGGTTATGGTGGAGATTCCTTGTTTTATTATTATTAACCCTACAGTAGAGCACTACCACCGGGGGATTTTCACCCAAGCTAAAGTATTCCCATGATCTTCAATATGTTGTATTTTTCTGAGTGTCCTTGAAACAAGTCTCACATGTCCCAGGAATGGTTGGACCAAAGGATACAGTATCGTTATTTTTTCCTTTTTAGGAATTTTTTGTTCTCAAACTTTAAATTTTTCAGTAATTTTTGAGCATTTTTTAGGATCTTCCCATTTTTTTATTTTCCATTTTGTTACATAAACCACTGTAAAAAGTAAACTACTCTAATTTATCAAGTGTTGTCATGTTCTGATCTATTTTTTAGACAAATACTTTTATTGGGTATAATATATTGGGTAAAAATTACCCAGCAAGAGTGATGGTGTAACGTTTTATAGTAAAAGTGTTCTAGGGTTAGAGGAAGTCCAGGTTGTATTGTAGGGCTGCCAAGATTAGCCGACTAATCGACTGTTAAAATAGTCGACGACTAATTTAATAGTCGATTAGTCGTTACTTTATATCATATGGAGTCAGAGTGTAGTAAAGTTTAAAGTTATAATGTCATTCTGCTAGCTTTATGGACTATTTTGGCATCTATTAAGGTTTTTTAGGCTATTTTGGAGTTAAGATAATATTTTAAGCTGCATGTTAGCTATTTTGGCTAATTTAGTCTTTTTTTAGTTTTTTAGGAATTTTGGAGTTTAGCTTATATTTCAGCTACATGCTAGCTGATTAGGTTATTTTAAGCTTTTTTCTGTTTTTTAGGCTAATTTGGCATTTAACTAATATTTTAGCTAGATATCAGCTTCAGTGTTTTTAGCTATCAATTTCAGCATCTTCAGCTATCAGCACTAAAATTCATCTTACAGCATTCACACTAGCATTATTGCAGGTAATGATATATATCTATATAGTTGGTTTAAAGCTAATGATAGTTAAGATGTGTACTTTACATCCAGTTTGCACATGACCCGATTAGTCGACTAATTGAAAAAAATAATCGGTGATTAGTCGACTGTTAAAATAGTCGTTTGTGGCAGCACTATTGTATTGAGAGAAAATTTCTAAAATATTAAAGATGCGTCATGAACTTCCATTAAACCTTAAGCTTTAGCTGATCTTTTAATCTCTGTAATTTGTTCTCAGCCTTAAGGAAACCTGGAATCCATTTTAAGGATCTTTCTGAAACACTCAAAGCTAACTTCTGTGTCTCAGCTGAAGCTGCCTTTGACTAAGTTGCTTGTTGGCATTGAAGGAAACATTCTGAGGATGTTTCTGGAGAACGACAAGAAAAGAAGCACAGAGACTCCATGAGTCAGAATGAATGAAGATTTTAAAGTTTTGTCACGAAGAGTTAAAGTGTGAATTTTTGCTCTAGTATATCTCAAGAAAAGACTGTGGATGAAATAAATATGATAGAATTTCATATTTTTTTTTATCTCGGATAGGGAATCATCTCAGTCAGACTGGAAGGAACATTTTAAAGTTGAGGTGGAACGGTTGTGTTCTTGTTTTCCACACAGATTCAGTTTGTAAAAAATTCAATGTTAGTGGGAGACGGTTCAGAACTTTTCCCCTCTGAGGGGATCTGCGGTGTAGTTTGATGTCACACTGTTGTACAGAACCATTTTAGTCTTTTAGATGCTTCATATTTGAGGATTAAGCTGCATAATTTTACCAAACGTGAAGTATTTGTGAAGCTAAATCGAGTTGATAACAGGTGAATCTGTGACCCTACAGCTCATTTTCTTCCTAACAACCTTTTGCTCATCTCTGAACAACACAGAGAGCGTCTGCTGGGTTGTAGCTTCCGTGGAACGCCAGGAAAAGTCTCCATGTTTGAGTGAAAAACAAATTCCTTCTGCTTCACTCAATTTTTTTCAGGATTAACAGAAACAAATTATTTATTAATTTTCTGGATATTTTTCTTCTTTTTTTATTCCTGAGGATTCCACTCGAGCACATCAGCGTTTGATGTGCAGCTTCCTCCAGAGCTGACCTCTGACCTCACAGAAGGAGCTCTTACCTCGCTCGATAAGATGCTGCCGTTGGAGATGATGTCGGGCTGCGGGTCCGTGTACGCTGACATCACGGCGCCACACGGGTTGTGGTCGGTGTCGGAGCTCCGGGAGGGGCTGCAGGGCTTCAGGAACATGAGGTCGGTCTTGGCGGACTCCGGGGTCAGACACACCTGGTAGCAGTAGTTCTGGTTCTGGTGGTGGGAGCCGAAGCTGCCAGACTCCTCCACGGGGACTTGGGCCACGCCGGGCCCCCCCACGTTGACAGTGCTCTGCACCAGCATGATGTCAGACTTGCTGATCTTCTTCTTCCTGGAGCGGGCCTGCCGCGCGCTGCAGGAGCTGCAGCCCAGGCAGCAGTCGCTGATCAGGCAGGTGTAGATGTTCAGCTTCTTGTCCTTCTGGCAGCGCACGGCCAGCACGATCATGACCAGGAGGAAGATGAAGGACACGGAGCCCAGGGCGATGATGAGGATGAGGGTCAGATCCAGGGCGCCGTCTTTGGCTTTGCTGGTGGCGCCCTTGTCTCCGCTGCCGCGGCCTTCAGCGACGCTGTCCACCAGCACCACCAGCACGCTGGCGCTGGAGGACAGCGGCGGCTGGCCGTGGTCCCTCACCTCGATCAGCAGGTCGTACATCTGGTGGGGGTCTCGCTTGGTGGACACCCGCCTGGCCGTCCTCAGCTCCCCCGTCCTCCAGTCCATCCGGAACATGCCGTTCTCGTTGCCACGCTGGATGCTGTAGGACAGGCGGGCGTTCTCGCCGTCGTCTGCGTCCATGGCCACCACCCGGGTCACCAGGTAACCTGGCTCAGCTGAGCGGGGGAGGGGCTCCTTGGCTGTTCCATTTTTGCCCAGGGGAGCCAGCACAAGGGGGGGGTTGTCGTTCTGATCCACAATGATGACCCTGACAGTGGCGTTGGATGCCAGCTCCTCGGCGCCAGAGTCTCTGGCCTGAACCATGAAGGAGAAGTCCTTCAGCTGCTCATAGTCAAAGGAGCGGAGGGCGTACAGGTACCCCGTCTCCTCGTTGATGGACACGTAGGTCTTCACGGACATGCTCTGGATGTCACACTCCAGGATGGAGTAGCTGATCAGGGAGTTCTGGCCTGTGTCCGGGTCCAGGGCCGTGACCGCGTGGATGTACGCCCCGGGCACGTTGTTCTCCGTCACGTACACGTCATACACGGGCTGCGTAAAGGTGGGCGCGTTGTCGTTCTCGTCAGACACCTGCACGCGGATTGATTTACTGGTGGCCAGTGACGGGGTTCCCTTGTCCCGCGCGACCACGGTCACGGAGTAAGAGTCCACGTGCTCGCGGTTGAGCGGCCCGTCAGTGACGATAGTAAAATAGTTCCTGAAGGAAGACTTCAGCTTGAAGGGCACGTCCCCCAGGATCTCCACGTGCACCTGCCCGTTGTCCTCCGCGTCCCGGTCCGTCACGCTCAGAAGCGCGATCACGGTCCCGGGCGCGGCCTTCTCGCTCACGGACTCCGTGACCGTGCTGAAGGTGATCTCGGGCGCGTTGTCGTTCACGTCGGCCACGTTGACTAGGACCTTGCAGTGCGCGGGGATGGCGTTGGGGCCCAGGTCCTTGGCCTGCACGAAGATCTGATACAGGCTGCTCTCCTCGAAGTCCACCTCCGCGCGCACCTCGATGCGCCCCGTGCGCGCGTCGATGCTGAACAGCTCCTTTACGCGGCTGGAGATGTGGTTGCTGAAGGAGTAGACCACCTCCCCGTTCAGCCCCTCGTCCCGGTCCGTGGCGTTCAGCTGGATGACCAGAGTGCCCGCGGGCGCGTTCTCGGGCAGACTCACCGTGTACACGGGCTGCATGAACACGGGCACGTTGTCGTTGGAGTCCAGAACTTTGACCACGAGCAGCGCGGTGCCGGTGCGCGGCGGCTGCCCGCCGTCCACGGCGGTCAGCACGTACCTGTGCGCCGCCTGCTGCTCCCGGTCCAGCGGCTTCTCCAGCACGAGCTCCGCGAACTTGTTCCCGTCCGTCTGCGTCTGCACGTCCAGGTAGAAGAAGTTGTTGGTGGTCATGTCGTACGTGCGTAAAGCGTTGGAGCCCACGTCTGGGTCGAAGGCGCTCTCCAGCGGGAAGCGCGTGCCGGGGGTCGCGCTCTCGGAGATCTCCACAGTGATGTCGGTCTCCGGGAAGCTGGGGGGATTGTCGTTTATGTCCACCACCTCGATCTCCACGCGGAACAGCTCCAGGGGGTCCTCCAGGAACACCTCCATGTTCAGCTGGCAGCTCGCGCTCTGCTTGCAGATGAGCTCGCGGTCTATCTGGTCTTTGACAAACATGACTCCGTTCTCCAGGTTCACCTCCAGGTACGGGCTCCGCGAGCTCGGCACCACCTGGAAGCGGCGCGAGGCCAGCTTGGTGAGGTCCAGACCCAGGTCCTCCGCGATGTTCCCCACGAAGGTTCCGTGTTCCGCCTCCTCCGGGACGGAGTATCGGATCTGAGCGCGCGCTCCGTGGATGACGCACAGCAGGAGCAGAAGCATGGGCATCGTGGGAGAACCGGGTGCGCGTGGGTCCGGGACGCGGGTCCTACACCTGAGTATCATTGGTCTGTGGCGCGCGCAGCCGTATCCATGCGCCTCAGTGGCGCGCGGAAACTCTCCAGATGCGTAAAAGTCTCCAGGAACGCGAGTCCATCAAACCTGGATCCGGCTGCTCTCCTCGCGCACTTTTCCGCGCTCAGCTCCGTTCTCTGGTGAGCTGCGGCTGCGCACAAACATCCCGGGGAGGTTCTGCGCTGCCGGAGTGGTGGGTCCGGTCCAAACAGTGGAGACTGTAATCCATGTCAGGGGGCTGAGCGTGCGTGTTCTCCGCCGCGGTCACGGACAGACGCGGCTCTTTTCCTGTCGCTCCTCAGGCTCGCTCCCCGTGCGCGCTCTGCTCTGTAGTGACGCTCTTCACACAACTATTTGCTTTTTCCCCGCGTCGCACCTCCCCTCGTGTCCCGCGGCTCCCATCCACGCCAAGAGCTCTGTCCTGATTGGCTGCTAGGACTGTCAGTCGTCTTCTCTCACCTCCTGACGCCTGGAGTCTATGTGATGGAGAAGCTGGACATTTGTAACTCCAACAGCTCATCCGAAGCTTTCTGGGGCTTTTTTTGGCTGAAGTTGATCCCTGATGGAACAAATGGGGATGAGAGGCCAGCAGAGGATCTGGTTTGGAGCGTTCAGGTGTTTGGAAAGAGCTAGAGAAAGCTGCGCTCTGAGCGCGCGGAACTCCAATCACAGCAGCGGAGCGGAGGCTGCTGCGCAGAGCGCGCGCGACCCCTGCCGGCGACTCCTGCAGGCCGAGTCTGAGGAGCACAAATCACTATGACAGAGCATGCGTGAGAAACACCGCTTCAAGTAATAAAAACAAACAAATAAAGGACCACTACTCGCGCGTGCGCAAACAGCAGCTCCAAAGTAGTTTCTCCTCGTCTTTTCATGCAGTTTCCGTCCATCCTTCAGTCAGTTTAAGCGAAAGAAGTTCTTCAGTAAATGATCAGAAGAGGTCAAAGTTCAGAACCAGATTTGAAAAAGTCAGACAGAATTATTAATGAACATTTGGTGATACATATCTGAAAGGTTTTCTGTGGTCAACTTGGTTTGTGATATTTTCCACATCATTTTATTTTTAAGGAAAAATTAGTCTGTGCCTTTATGGGTTAAATCAGAGGGGTCAGACTCGCTCAAGGGGCCAAAATCCAAAACACACCTTAGGTCGCGGGCGGACAGGATAAACATTTATTGAACACTAAAACTAAATTTTAAAAAGTTTAGAACCATAAGTTTTTAACATAATTATGAACTAGATATACAGCATCACCTGTGATAATGCTAGTGTGAATGCTGTAATCTGAACTTGGCCACTGAAGATGTTAGTGCTGATAGCTGAAAATGCTGAAATTGATAGCTGAAAACACTGAAGCTGATAGCTGAAAACGCCAAAGCTGATGCCCAGCTAAAATATTAGCTAAATGCCAAATCAGCCTAAAAAACTAAACAACAAAAGTCTAAAATTGCCCAAACAGCTAGCATGTAGCTGAAATATTAGCTGAACTTCAAAATACCTTAAAAAATCTTAATACATGCCAAAATAGTCCAAAAAGCTAGCAGAATGCCAACTTTTACAACTTTAAAACCTTTTTCACATAAATATGAATAATAAAAAAAGCAGGAATATTATTCCAGAATAAATCAACATAAACCCTTAATAACTTATAATATTTTACTCTCCATAAAAAAATATATTTCGTCAAAATTATACAAGTTAGAAATTAGGGCAAGATAACATCAGGTCTTTAATAACAATAAAATAAAATGATCTGGAGGGCCGGATCCGGCCCCCGGGCTCTGACTGTGACATGTGGGTTAAATGAATCATTCTAAAGTTTTTGATTGTTGCATTTTTAATTTCCCAACAAAACCATCATTGTTTTTGAACAATTTTGTTAAAATTGTTCAGTTGTACTACCTTTCTGCTTGAAAGAAACTTTCTTTTAAAACCAAAATTTTCCTCTTTTATTCTGCAAGGGATGTAACAAGCATGTAATAAACAGATATAAGGGACTCCATTTTGTATTTTTCATATTAAATTTGCATCATAAATGTTCATTTTTCATTGTTATTACTTGTAATTCTCTAAAGGTTTTGTTTGAATAAATGCAAATTTACACTGAAGTGAAAGACTTAGACTTGATAAGTTGTCGACCTTCATCTTAAACCCTTTAATAAACTTTCTATGTTTATTGTTATACTTCTGTTTAGGTTTATTCTATCGGTTAGAAATAAATAAAATAAATAATAAATAAATAACTCTGAGGTGTGTTCTGGACCTCCACTGCCTGTCTGTGTGTAGATACTTATTCTGTAAGCGCAGCTTTTATTTCGTTTCACTGCAGATTCTGGAAACAGGAATTTCAGAGACAGATTTCTTTATACTGATGAACCTCTGCTGCCATCTGCTGGTCATTTAAAGCACCACAGCTTCGACTACAGGTGGAAGAATCGGCTTTTAGGGTTACATTTAACAGCTTTTGCATCTGTGAAACACCAGAAACGTTTTACTAAGAACGAGATCAATGTGTCACATTTTTAAAAAATAAAAAAAAAAGTGACAAATGTCTAAGAATAAATAGGCATATTTAGCAAACTCATAAAATAACAAATGCAAGTTAAGTATATATCATTTAAGTTTTTGTTTGCATTCATTAATGTTTGGTAGTAAATTAATAATTCATTTATTTGCAGAACTTTCATGCTCAATACAATAAATGAGAATTATGTAAAAATGTTATGATTTAAAGTAAAATCACAATGTTTTGATGCATCTTCTCCCATTTTATAATCAAAACCTCAAAAATTGGGAGTTTATTCATTAATTATTATAATAAACTGATGTAATTTAAATAAAAATGCAACATGAATGCAACAATTTTTAAGAAGGAACAACTTTATAAAATTTCATTATATTATTTATTGCCATTTTCACATAATTTTGTCTCTCCGGAGCCACCGTAGAGCTGTCCTTACACGCTCTGGTTTGGTCTGAAATTTTCCATAAAAACACAAAAAGTAAAAGAGGAAAACTTCGAGGAAGAGAATCAAGCAGAGGAGTGAAGGCCACAGATACAGTGAGACGAGCTGAAGGAAGTGATGATGAGGGAAGAACAGCAGCAGAGAGGAAGAGAACGATGAAGACGACAGGACAGCTTCTTTGGGAAGTCCTTGGTCAGCAGAACCAGACGGATGAAGGTGGCGGCGGCGTCCCGTCAGGTGGAGGCTCACCGCGCTCCTTCAGCTGGACCCTTCTGTCCTGACCAGAAGAAAACTTCCAACCAGCATCAGTGGCGAGCGTCTCAGACGTCTTCAGATCC
The DNA here is from genome assembly GCF_002922805.2 of Oryzias melastigma. Lineage (NCBI taxonomy): Eukaryota > Metazoa > Chordata > Actinopteri > Beloniformes > Adrianichthyidae > Oryzias > Oryzias melastigma. The sequence continues at coordinate 263,583 of NC_050521.1, read as the reverse complement.
ACGCTGGACGGAGGATCCAGACCCAGTTCTAAGACCAATCCTGAAGAAACTCCAGCTTCAGGAGAACCATGCTGAGCGGGCTCCTCAGACGTCGTACGGGGCCTCCTCGTGTTCCTCCTCCGTGCTCCTGCCGAGGGCTGAAGATAGTTGCTGTAGGAGCAGCTCCTGAGACGGCGTGCAGACTCCCGGCTGCTGCCTCCTCCTCACAGCCGGCTGGAGGTCGGGTTCTGGCCCGGCTCCGTCGCCTCCTCCGGCCCCCTGGCCGCCGCTCTGTTCCTGCGACTCCTGGCCGGTCTGATCCGCCTCGGGGTCGCTCGTGTGGTCCAGACAGCTGTTTTCTGACAGAACCAGCCTGAGCGGCGGCAGGTCTGGGACTTCATGGGTCTCGGCGGTGCTGCTGGTCAGGAAGCTGGTCTCCAGAGATCTCAGAACCTGCAGGCCGAAGTCTCCGACCTCCTCGTAGAGCGGTTCAGGGAGGTCCGGAGACTCTGAGCGCTCCTCAAAGGAGTCCCGCTGGACCTTCATGGGCTGAGCACATAAACACAGAACCGTTTTAGAACCTCCTCGGGCCATTCTGCGCTCGTGAGCCAAAGAACCAAAGAGGCGGATACTCACGAAGTACATGGAGAGCGTCCGCCTGTCGTGCAGCTTCCTCTGCAGAGAGACGGGAAACTCCGGTTAACCAGAGAAACGGGCCCTCCTCAGATCCCAGAACCGGTCGACGGGTCGACCCATTCTGGGGTGTGAGACAGGTGTGCTGACTGACCAGCGTCTGATTGGCTGACAGCATGCTACTGTTGGTCTCCACTCCCCTGATTGGAACCAGCGGCATTGTGCCAAACTTCTGTTTGGAGATTTCCGACAGAGAGTGGCGGCGCATCACCGGGGGGCCCGGGTCGTCGTTCTGGAGAGGACCGGATGAGTGAGCGGAGAGCTGCTGACAAACAAGAGGCCAGCAGGCGGACAGGTGAACTCACCTGAGCTTTGAGGAAGCTGGTGACCCAGTCCCAGAGCTCAGTCTCGCTGCTGCAGCACAGGAACCTGAACAGAAACACAATCACTGTCTGCCATCGGGGAGCATGCAGCATCAGCCTGCAGGGGGCGCACCTGTGCTGTGCAGGTACAAACTAACATCACCAGAAGGATGATTACAAGGACTTTCCCTGAGTTTATCAATGAGACACAAGGCAACCACAATCCAAATTCAGGAGTGAGTTCAGAGTGTGATGAGGATGAAGACCTGGTCCTCAAAGGAGACACTTACAGCTGATGTTTGTCTGACATCACAGTGAAGCCCCACCTGAGAGTGGACAAAACAGAGAGTCACGAAACACTCCCACCTCAAGAAGCAACACGACCATCAGGAAGCTGCAGGACCTTCAGGTGCATGAGAGGAACCAACAATACATGATGGAATGGATAAGGAACCATCCTCTAAAACACGTGTGAAAGTCAAGGTCCGGGGGCCGGATCCGGCCCTCCGGATCATTTTATTTTATTGTTATTAATGATCCAATGTTATCTTGCACTTATTTGTAACTTGTGTAATTTTGATAAAATATATTTTTATGGAAAGTTATATATTGAAAGTTATTTAAGGTTTAAGTTGATTTATTACGGAATAATATTCCTGCCTTTTTATAATTCATATGTATGTTAAAAAGTTATGGTTTTGGCATTGGCATTCTGCTAGCTTTTTGGACTGTTTTGGCATTTACTAAGATTTTTTTAGGCTGTTTTGTAGTTTAGCTAATATTTCAGCTACATGCTAACTATTCTGGCTTATTTAGGCTTTTTTGTGCTGTTTGGATTCCACCAGCATAAGAATTTAGCGTTTCAATTTTTAGTCAATTTATTCATTTTACTTGCTAAATTTTAAATCCACAAATGCAAATTTTCTAACAAAATTCCTAAGTTTGACTTATTTCTGGTGGAGTTCAAACTATACATTAAATCAATATTTCTTTTCTGTAAAATGTCTTGAAATTAGTTTTCAATCACTTAAAATGTAAACTCTGCAATTTCTTTGATCCTATTTTTATTTACTTACTGTATTTTTTGTTTGTTTCTACTCCTGGCATTTTATGCTGTTGTTTTTTTGTTTAATATTTGTTTATACTGTTTGTAGATGTACAGTGTATATTAATGGCAATTTTACACAGTTTTTCTTTTGCACTGAAACTAATGTTTACAAGAAAGTTAAAAAAAATGGAGGCTTTTTAGGCTGTTTTGGGGTTTAGCTAACATTTAGGCTACATGCTAGCTGTTTTGGCAAACCTAAGTTTTTACGCTAACTTGGCATTTAGCTAATACTAAAGCTGGCTATCAAATTCGGTGATTTCATCTATCAGCTTCATCGATTTCAGCTTCAGCGTTTTTAGCCATTAGTTTCAGCATTTTCTGCTATCAGCACTAATCATTTTCAGCCACCAAATTCAGCTTACAGCATTCACACTAGCTTTGTCACAGTAATGTGATATCTAGTTCATATTTATGCTAAAAGTTATGGTATTAAAGTTTTAAAATTTAAAGCTAACCAGATGTTGCAGTTTCATGAAATATCACTAGAGGCAGGCTGCAAAGGAAACAATTTCCCATGAACTTTGCATGTCAAAAATATGAGTTTACACGCAAAATAAACTAGTCTGACCTGGTTTTAAAATAAATATTTTGTTCTTTAATGAAGAACTCTGAGGAGTTTGATTGTACACCTATAGGAGCATGTTTTTTTTGCAGCCGTTGGGTGTACCCCACAGAGATTTAAGTTTGACTTTGTCACACCCAAGTTGAGACTATAAAGTAGGTGGAGTCATCAGTGTCACAGGTCATCAGCTGTCCCTTCTGGCTTCACTTTTGCAGAATAAGATGGGAGACATGTGAGGGTTTAGATAAGCAGATGAATGAATGATGGATGTTAGACCTCAACATATTACAAACAAATACTTTTAAATGATAAAGAACAACTAATATCAGACTAACAGAAGAACAAGAATGTTCCTGGAATTCAGAAAACATCTAAAGTCACAGTCTAAAACTGCTGAGTCAGCAGGTTTGGGCGTTGATGCACAAAGATGAAGAATGAGGCCTCAGCTTGGTAAAGCTCCGAGCTCTGCATCACCTGGTGGGAGCCTTCAGTTTCTTACGGATGCCGATGTAGATCTTCATGGACTTTAAGAGCCACTCCTTCTCCGGCTTGATGCTCTAGGAAAGGACCCAGATCAGTCCGGACAAACGGAGGAGGCGGAGTTTACTGGTCCTACTGTGAATGCAGCCCGCTTACCTTCTTGTCCTTCAGCAGCAGCAGCTTGTGGTTTCGGATCTGGAAGGTTCTTTCCTGGAACCTGGTCCCCTGAAGGAGCTTTGGAGGCTCCTCACGGCATCTCAGCAGACCGATCTTCATGGTCTCACTCTTATATGCTGAAATGGACAGAGATCTCCTGTGACGATTTAAAGATGTTAAAACGTGTTTTCCTGCTTTTTATTGAATGTAATGTATGGTTTAAAATGTAAGTCCTGTCATTATTATTTTGAATCTTTTAACGCCACGTTAAGCTGGCACCATTGTTGCGCCATAAAAAGTGCCTTCATGAAACCGCGTATAGAACGTTCATGAACGCACAAACATTCTTAGTACATATGGCGTCCTGCCATGTACGGAGGACTAAAAGAGCCAAAATGAAATAAATATATACACCATTACATAAATGAATAAATGTGTCATTAATTATTTAAAATTGACATTAAATAAATCAATAAATAATTGTTGAAATATTTGGGGCATTAAAACATTAAAATAGCCATTAAAAGCACATTTAGATACTTCATGACACATAATTATTTCATGGCCAGTGTGGGCCAAAAGAGACAAATTAAAATAAATATATAAACCATTAAATATGAAATAATTAAATATATCATGAAATATTTAATTGAGCTTTTTAATGGCTTTTTAAATATTTTAATAATTTATATATTTAAAAATGTATTTATCGATATCAAATTTATTGATTTAATAACAATTTTAAACATTTAATGTCACATTTATGTAGTAATTTCACATTAAAGATTTTTATTTCAATTTGGCTCTTTTAGTCCTCCATAGACATGCAGCTGTGAGATCAATGTGATAAAAGTTCATCTGGAAAAAACTTATTTGAATATTCTGTGAAAGAGATGTTATTGAAGTAAAACCAATTTTTATTTTATTAAGTAAGGCTGAAGATGAACGTTGATCTGACGGCTGCAGAGCAGAACGGAGCTGTCTGCTATCAAAAATTCAAAAACGGGGAAAACTATCATTATTTTATATTGGGATGGGCGCAGACATTATTTTTTCTACAAAAATGAGAACCTTAAAATTTCAGAAATTCCGCGGTTCACCACAAAGTTTCAGCCCGTTGAGGTCAGAGTAGACCAGCACGCCCCCACGTGTGAGCAGATTCCAGCCGACCAGAACACCTGAAATCCACTTGAATCAAACTTAGCAAAAAAACTCTCTTTTACTATTTTTCACAAACACAATAAGGATAATTCATGAAAGAAAAAAAAGCTGTAAGAAAATGAAAAGAAAGAAAGAAACAGGAGGGCTGTTTCTCAGGAGAGAAATTCTTAGTTTTTGGGGTCCCAAGAAAGTCAGACTGAAGTACGATCACTGTCTGTATAACAGTTCAATACAATCACAGCATGGAGTTAGGAGGTCTGTGATGTTCCTCTATCAACAGAAACTGTTCATACATGTGGCCCACAGACATCTGTGAATTTCACCTGAATTCTTTTTTTTGTATTTAAATTCAAAAACATGTTGATTAGTTTGTTGACAAAACTTGATCTTATTGTTTGTTTGAAATTACACCTAAAACTTTCATTCTATGTGGTAAAAACAGTTCGTTAAACATTTTTGGAGTTTCCACAGCAAAATGAATCCCATTTGTCCAAACGAAATTGTATGTTTTTGATCGATTTTATGTCTAGTGCAGGAGTGTCAAACTCAATCACACAAGGGGCCAAAATCCAAAACATACCTTAGATCTCGGGCCAGATAGGATAAAGATTTATTGAACACTTTAAAACTAAATTTTTAAAACCTTAAAAACATAACTTTTTAACATAATTATGAACCAGGTATATAGCATTACCTGTGGTGATGCTAGTGTGAATGCTGTAAGCTCACAGCTAGTTCTGATAGCTGATGATACTGAAAGTAATAGCTAAAAATGCTGAAGCTGATAGCTGAAAACGCTGAAATTGATAGCCAGCTAAAATATGAGCTAAATCCCAAACTAGCCTTAAAAAAATTAAAATAAAACATTATGTTAGCCAAAACAGCTAGCATGTAGCTGAAATATTAGCTAATCTCCAAAATAGCCTGAAAAAAAATCGTAATAAATTCCAAAATAGTCCAAAAAGCTAGCAGAATACCAATTTTTAAAACTTTAAAACCGTAACTTTTTAACATAATTATGAATAATAAAAAGGCAGGAATATTATTCCAGAATAAATCAACTTAAATCTTAAATAACTTGCTGTATTTTACCTTCTCCGTGACCCCGAAAGGGACGTAGCGGACAGGAAGATGAATGAATGAATGAATTTTACACTCTATATAAATATATTTTGTCAAAATTATACAGGTTAGAAATAAGCACAAGATAACATCACGTCATTCTTCTTCTTCTTTTCCTTTGGGCTTTTCCCTTCAGGGGTCGCCACAGCGAATCAGTTTCCTCCATCTAAGCCTGTCTTCAGCATCCTCCACTCTAACACCAGCCACCTTCATGTCTTCATTCACTGCATCCATAAACCTCCTCTTTGGTCTTCCTCTAGACCTCTTTCCTGGCAGCTCTAGACTCAGCATCCTTCTACCAATATATTCACTGTCTCTCCTCTGAACATGTCCAAACCATCTCAGTCTGGCCTCTCTGACTTTATCTCCAAAACCTCTAACATGTGCTGTCCCTCTGATGTATTCATTCCTGATCCTATCCATCCTGGTCACTCCCAAAGAGAACCTCAGCATCTTCATCTCTGCTACCTCCAGCTCTGCTTCCTGTCTTTTCTTCAGTCCCACTGTTTCTAGTCCAAACAACATGGCTGGTCTCACCACAGTCTTGTACACCTTTCCTTTCATTTGTGCTGAAACTCTTCTGTCACACATCACACCTGACACTTTTCTCCACCCATTCCAACCTGCTTGCACTCTCCTCTTCACTTCTTTTCCACACTCTCCATTACTCTGTACTGTTGACCCTAAATACTTAAACTCCTCCACCTTCTTTATCTCTTCTCCCTGTAACCTCACTCTTCCACTCTGGTTCCTCTCATTCACACACATGTACTCTGTCTTACTGCGGCTAACCTTCATTCCTCTCCTTTCCAGGGCAAACCTCCACCTCTCTAACTCCACCTCCACCTGTTCTCTGCTCTCACTACAAATCACAATATCATCTGCAAACATCATAGTCCATGGTGATTCCTGTCTAACCTCATGTCATTAACATCACGTCATTGATAACAATAAAATAAAATGATATGGAGGGCCGGAGAGCCTTGACTTTGACACGTGTTCTAGTGTGTGAATATAATGTGGAAAAATGACAAAATAAAGGTAGTGTCACATACGTGTGGGTGTGCTGATTAAAATCATACCAAATAAGCAAGCAGGTACTCTTTCAAATTGAAAACAGAGAGGTAAATTCAAAAGTAGAAAAAAAAAAGAGTTTTAGGCCTTAGGTTCCAAAGGCTTAAACTCCCGTAGAGAATAGGATGACTCAGCTGTTTTTACAGACTTTAGCTGCTCACAGACGGTTTCTACACAGCACCGCATGACTGAATGACCACATTCTCTACCTCAGTTAGTACCAGCGTCTATTGCTCATTCAGGTGTGTGACCTACAGGTGAGGAGCGTGATTCCGTCCCCTTGAGGAACCCTCTTCACCACCAGGTAGGCGGAGCTCGGGTTGGCCATCTTGCACCACTGCAGGGCCTGCTCCAGGACCTTCTCTTTGGGATGTAAGGGGCGCTCTGAAACAAAAGAACCAACACCTCAGACGTCACTCCATCGTCCAGGTGTTCAGACTAGAGCTGCCATGATCAGTCGACTAATCGACAACTAATAGACTATTAAAATAGTCGACGACTAATTTAATAGTCGATTAGTCGTTACTTTAGATTAAATGGAGTCAGAGTGTAGTAAAGCTGAAAGTTAGAATGGTATTCTGCTAGCTTTTTGGACCATTTTGGAATTTAATTAAAGTTTTTGGGCTACTTTGGAGTTTAGATAATATTTCAGCAGCATTCTCGATATTCTTGATAATTTTTGATTTCTTCTGTTTTTTAGGCTGTTTTGGAGTTCAGCAAATGTTTCAGCTACATGCTAGCTGTTTTGGCTAATTTAGGCTTCCTCAGTTTTTTAGGCTAATTTGGCATTTAACTAATATTATAGCTGGCTATCAACTTCAGTGATTTTAGCGATCAATTTCAGTTATCAGTTCCAGTGTTTTTCATTATCAATTTCAGAATCTTCAGCTATCAGCACTAGCATCTTGAGAGGCCAATTCAGCTTACAGTACTCACATTATCAGAGGAAATGCTAAATATCTAGTTTTAAGTTAGCTTAAAGCTAATGATGGTTAAAATGTGTGGTTTACATCCAGTTTGCACATGACCCGATTAGTCGATTAATCTGAAAAAATAATCAGTGATTAGTCGACTGTTAAAATAATTGTTTGTGGCAGCACTTGTTCAGACAGAGAAGGAGGCGGGGCCGCTCACCCAGCTGTCCATCCTCGATGGCCTCAAAGGTCATCCAAACGTCTCGATCTCCGGCTGGGACGTTCCTCATGTACAGAACTTGGTTGGTTAGCTCCTCTGCACACATGGTGGGAGACACCTGGGGGGTGAGCAGTGGCACATCACACCTGAGGCCTCTGCGAGCAGCAGCAGCAGCAGACAGTGATGGACATACCTTCAGAGTGATGCAGCAGTCTGGGACCTTCATCTCCAGGTAGACCTCAATGATGAGGTCTCCGGCCTGAGACAGCTGCACACAAACCGCTAGGGTCAATTAGACTGTCGACCTGTTGGTGACGGGTCACTGCTGACCTGTGAGACGAAGGTCACTGACCTGAGTGTCCTTCCAGGTGGTGATGAGGCTGATCTCCAGCTCAATCTGGGTCTGATGCTCCTCATCGATCTGAAACACCATGACGTATGAGGGGGTGGTTCAGTCAACCCAAAAAAAGCCACGCCTGGGTGTTCTCCCGCTTTACTCACATCGAAGACGAACAGGTAGTTGTCAATCAGGTCCTCCACGATCTTCACCTCATGCTCCCCTTTCCCGTCCGTCTGGAACAAGCTGGGAGCAAACAGCAGCGACAGGTTCTTGGTGCACATCTGGTTCAGGTCGGCACACTTCTGGACCCTGACAGAGAGCGCACGGGTTGGACTGCTGTTCAGAGTCAGGGCTGTAGCTCCCGCTGGAGGCGGAGCTCACCTGTACAGGTGACCAATGAGAGCTGCCAGAGTCGTCTGGTTTACTCGAGGAAAACTTCGGATGATTTCTTTGTAACGTTCCAACCGCTGGCGCTTGTGAGGGATTTCTGTACAGGAACAGCAAACCAGGTTAGCAGGATGAGTTTCATAAGTACTGCAAAGACAAAGATCTGGACCTGGAGCAAAAGTCTGGAGTCTCTGGTCTGATACCGAGTAGACTCACTTGCAGCTTCCTGCCAAAAAGGGTGCAGCTCGGCCATGAAGATGGGGTCATCGATCTCTCTGAAGAACCTCTTAAGAACATCGGTCACATCCTCAATGAAGTGGTCTCCGATGCGCAGTTTGACATTTCGAGCGTCTTTTCGAAACTCTTCCATCAGCAGCCGGATCCGGGATTTGGCGCCATTCTTTCTGTAGATTCCCTCGTGACCCAAACCTTCAGAGAGACCAGAACCACAAGCTTCAGGAGACTGGAGGTCAGTCTGACACCAGTTGATTTTAAAGCTCCACCCCCTCAGTGCAAAACACAGATACAGTTGTTCTGGATCACCCATGAAACTCTGTTCTTCCTCCTCCTCACCATACTGTGTGATGAAGGCGATGCAGCTGTCCACAATGATGGGGATGTCGTTTCTGCTCATCTGCTGCTCCCTCAGAGTGTTTCCTCGTCCTCCGGCCGCTCGCTGGATGTCTGAGTACCACAGGGAGAAATCCATCCGCCCCATTCCATGCAGGTGGAGAGTCCTGAGGTGGAGGAAGACCAAACGGTGAGGGCCGAGGCCAACGCCAGATCCATGAACAGACCGCCGATCCTCTCACCTGCCCTTCTCCACCAAAACCAGGATGTCTTTCTTCTCCTGATGATCGTTCTCTGAGGCAACACCTTCAACACAAACAGAAACCAAAGTCAAACCGTCTGTAAACCGAAACCAGAACCCAAACAGAACCGGGACTGGGACACGGACTCAGCTCCTGCAGGCGGTTCAGGTTGATGATGTCCTCTGCTGCTCCGTCATTTCGAGGACAGATGAAGAGGTTAGACTTCTGCAGGACAAAGTACGCCTCCTTCCACTGCTGAGGGTCCAGCATGGCTCGGTACCGCAGGAGCCCGACCCGCTCAAACTCTCGGGTCAGCAGGCAGTGACAGCTGAGCGGCGTCGCGGCCTGCCATGATCAAAACATAAAGGCTGTGAGCGAAGCCTTTCAGTACCAGGATGATGCTCGAGGTTCTGTGAGGTCACAAGGAACCAGAACCGAGTCAGAATGGGTCAGGTTCTGACCTTCCCAATGGCTTTGGTCCAGTTGTGCAGTGATTCAGCCGTTTCCAAGCCGAACTGGTAAAGTTTCTCTGAGGTCAAATACAACTCGAAGGTGTAACGAAACCTGGAGGACAGACGGAAGAACGGACAGATGATCGGATGGAAAAATGAACGGACAGATGGATGAAAGTCAGAGTCAGAAGAAAGACAGACGGAACCTGTCAATGAAGCCGCTGTTGCTGGACAAGTCGGGCCGACAGACTCCCAGACACACCATGTCCTTCAGGTTGATCTGCAGACTGGGTTCTGAAGACTGCTCCGACTCGTAGAGGAGCAGGTACTGATCCACTACACACCAGAACTTCTGAAAGTCTGACAACAAGACCCGACAATCAGGAGGTTCTGGTACTGAAGTCACACAACCAACATTTGACGGACAGAAAAAAAAACACCTGATCCACTACAAGCTGTTATCACACCTGTTACACCTGCAGCTTCAAACAGCAACACAGCACTACAACACTGCCACCTTCAGGCTGCACAGAGAGCTGCAGCCCCAGCTCACATCCCAGAAACCTCTTGAGGTTGCTCTTCTCAGCAGGAGGTGCAGAGGGAGCTGAACCTCCGACAGAAGCTCAGTCTCTCACCTTCTCTGTTTTTCCTGGAGATGGTTCCTCTGCTGACGCTGGTGCACTTGTAGAGGAATCCAGAGTGAAGAACAGACTGCATGATCTCGTCGTACACGCCAGGATCTGCAACATAAAACAGTCCTTACAGGGGAGTTGCTCAGACATATTTGGGTCCAACAGCAGAGGATCCCAGGTTAGAACTGGGGCTGCCACGATTAGTCGACTAATTGAAGACTAATCGAGTACTAAAATAGTCAACAACTAATGTAATAGTTGATTAGTCAATATTTTATACTATATGGAGTCAGAGTGTACTAAAGTTGAAAGTTATAATGTCATTCTGCTAGCTTTTTGGACTATTTTGGCATTTATTAAGGTCTTTTTAGGCTATTTTGGAGTTTCGCTAATATTTCAGCTACATGCTAGCTGTTCTGGCTAATTTGTGTTTTTTCAGGGTTTTTTTGGGCTATTTTGGAGTTTAGCTGATGATTCATCTGCATGCTAGCTGTTCTGACTAATTTTGGCTTTTTTCCGTTTTTTAGGCTAATTTGGCATTTAACTGATATTTTAGCTGGCTATCAGCTTTAGCGTTTTCAGCTATCAGCTTCAGAATGTTTAGCCATCAAGATTAGCATCTTCAGTGGCCAAATTCAGCTTACAGCATTCACACTAGCATTATTACAGGTAATGCTATATTTCTAGTTTGAAGTTAGTTTAAAGCTAATGATGGTTAAGATGTGTGCTTTACATCCAGTTTGCGACTAATCTGAAAAAATAATCAGCGATTAGTCGACTATTAAAATAACCGTTTATGGCAGCACGAATTAGAACTCATCACTGAAGTTTTCATTTTGGACACAGAAACAGTGAGGTTCTGGCCAAGAGAACTGACTCTGAATCATGTCAACTCTTATTCTGGACTAAAAACAAAGCACTCTGGTCTTCACAGCTGTGGAGTCTGCAGCAGAATGATCACACCACTGTGAAGATGGCAGATGCTGACCTGTTGAGGTGCTGTAACCCTGCGGCGTATCGTGCTGGCGGCAGCTGTCACCAGTGAGCCGTGCAGACTCCGCCTCCAAAAATATCTGAGTGACGGTCTTGAGCAGCGTCTGTTCAGAGTGCGCGGTGCACAGGACCTGTCAGAGAACCAGAACATCACCTGTTCAGCTCCACTGTGCAGATAACACCATCTACTGCTCTACCTGTAACCCAACACTGAACCCGATCGGACCTTGAGCAGCTCCTCGTGGGTGCTGAATGCCGGGTGGGCGAGCCGGAAGCGGCCTTCTTTGTACTTCTGGGTGATGAAGTCCTTCCTCTGCTCAGGTGAGGCGTCACAGTCCAGTTCCTCAGACAGAGGCAGATGGGCGGCCCAGAAGTCATTGGCGCGGTCATTTCCCAGCATGATGAAGAGCTGAGTTACACAAACATGTACATTAAATAAAAAAAAGTCTGCTTCTTCCAACAGCTGTGAACGTCCACAGTAAAGTTCTGACCTGGACAATCTCGTTGCTCCACACGCTGGTGTCAAGTTTCAGACTCTGGACTTTAGAGACCATCGTCCCCAAACTTCTGTGCTGTCCTACAAGCACACAGACAGAAACACATGATAATTTAAGTCACCTGATCCAGCTCTATGTGATCTTTGCCTGACACACTGGCTTCTGGACGTCAGTCCACATTAGCTGACTGAACTGAAGGTCCTGAAGATCTTACCAGCACAGTTCTTGCAGATGACGACACACAGGTTGATGGAGGCCCAGTCCGGGTTCAGAGCCTTGCAGTCAGCGCACATTCTGTTAGACCTGTTGGACCAGATCTTCTCAGCTACCTCATAATCCGACAGAGTCTCTGCAATCGCCTCCTGTAGCGCCTCCATCCAGTCCCTCTTGTCCCGGTCTGACTCAGCAGTGAAGCTGCAGAGGAGGAACGTGGACGGACACTGACGCTTGAGGATGATCAAAGTAGACTTTTTTTAAGCAGTTTTAGCACAGTTCAGCACGGTTCAGCACGGTTCTGCTGTCGTACACTTTTACTGATTGAGGTAAAAGCTCTTATTTTCACTTAAAGCCCACTTTAGAGCAAATTTTATGACCTTGCTGGTTTTCTATAACTGCAACAGTAGATCATAGGTTCAATAACTGACCATAAAGAGAACTGGACTGAGTGAGAAGTCATAGAAAGGGACTTACTTTTGGCTCTAATCAAATTAAGTCAATTCAGTCACCATTTTTTCATGATACGGATGCTGCCATGTTGGAGCCAAAATTGTCAGTAAGGAGTGATTCTTCCGAAACAATCCGAGTCCATGTTTCCATGGCAACCACTCTAGCCAATCGGAAGTGAGCATGTTGGGACGCCACACCCCAACAACTTAGAAAGTGGGATCAGGACAATCTGTAAATAAAATGCTTCAAACGTTCGAGAGGAGACCATTGACTGTACATGAGAACAGGACCGAGTCAGTGTGATGTAATCCCCTGAAATTGGTTTACTTCCATCTCCAACCAAATGAAGTCAATTCAGTCGCCATTTATTTGTAATACGGCACTTGTCATGTTATAACCAGAACTCAACATTTAGCAGGGATTGATCCGAGTTGGTCTGAGTTCACATTTCTATGGCAACCACTCTCACCAATCAGAAGTGAGCTTGCTAGAAGTCCACACCCCCTCCACTGAAAGCGTGCTCGGGAGAATGTGTCAAATGCTTCAAACGTTCAACGCGAGGCCAAATATGTTTATTGAGGAATCTAATTGGTCAATCTATAACTTGAAAAACAAACGCTACAAGAAAAATACATCAACAAACATCAACCCCTAGTTTTTAACTTTTAAAAGAAAGCAGGACACTGTAAGATACAACTCCAGTTCTTGATAATATTCGCTGGATTCCTCTTAGTTTTAGGATAGACTTTAGGACTCAGAGCAGTCTGGATTGAGCATCATCTCTACCTGAAGCTCTTGTAAGGAGTGATGAGGTCAAAGCTTCTGTGCTTCCCGTCTCGGATGGTTGCTCCTCTGGCTTCAATCACCGTGATGCCAATTCCATTACGAAAACACTGCAGACAGAAACGTTGGTAAAGAGGGAACCCGGCTTCAACATCCTGTCGGACCTCAGTGGTCTGATCTCTGATCATCTGTCTCTGCTCTCACCTGTTCGCTCTTGTACAGCCAGATCTGGTCCGTGTTGATGGCTGTGTACACTTTGGACTTGGTTCCTTTCAATTCCAGTACTCCGTGTTTCTGGCAGTGAGATCCAGGGCCGAAGCGGCGCCGACCGAACACCAGCTGATCCCTGACGTGCTCCTGCAGCGTGGTCACCCAGCGCCGCCTCAGCACTGATGGATAGGAGACATGGCAGACTGTCACAGCATCCTCAGTACTACTCACTTGCCTCATTGGTGTAAGATTCTAAAGAGTTCTGCAACATCAATCCAGAACCACAAAGCCAGAACCTTACTCTGTATAGAACTTTATTTAACCATTAAAAATTTGAATCTGCAGTTATTTTATCAATTGAACCAGTTGTTTGTTGAGACAGGGGGTGGAGCTCATCTCTGGTGTGGTCTGGATGTAACTGCAGGGCATCATGGGATGTATTTGTGTTTTCAATTAGTCTGAATAAGAAACAGAAACTGACTGCTCAGAATTTATGTTCAACAGACAGCACCCCCCTCAGACTGTGTGGCTCTACTAGAATTATTTGACCTTCAAAGTGTACTTCTGACACAAGAGTTACCATGGTTACCCTGTTAGCATCAGATACACTGGTCATTTTAGTTTATCTTGTTATCAGTCAACCTGTGATTGAAAGACCGCAGGTTTGGTTCCCACTCTGCACAGCAATGTGTCCAAGTGTCTTTGAGCAAGACACTGAACCCCACATTGTTACTGGTGGTCATTGGTTGGCACCAGTATTGGGACTGTGACTGTAAAAGACTTTGGTATTTCTATGAAGGTAGTAAGACGCTATCTAAATATACACCATTTACCATGGAAATATGCTCCCCTCACCCTCCACATAATCTGGTTTGGTTTAGTTTCACATACAACACAAGCAAATGAAACAGAATGGAAAAATCTTGCAGCTCCAACAGCTAATCGTTTTGGGGACCTTATTGTCCAAACCAATCTCTGACCAGGACGGAAAACAGAAGGAAGAAGAAAAGCCGCCAGTCCTATTGGTCCAACAGATGAAAAGTCATCTGTAGATATTTGCTAAATCTTGTTAACCCAGCAGACACGTTTTCATGATGCCCGATTACTGGAACATAGTACATCTGCAGGAGGACAGAGTCTCATTCTGAGGAGGACCAGAGTTATCTTGTTTGGTCCAAAACAGAGTTGAGGTGAGCTTTCAAAGCTGCCAATCCAAGAGGATCATTTGAGGCGTCAAACCTTCCAGGATGACAGTGGTCACCATCTTGCTCGTCTAGGTCTAGGTTAACCTGCAGTGTGTTCATACCATTTAAACCCGATGGCATCATTCACATGGCTCTGGGTATTCTTCTGCTCATCTGGGACCGGGTCGCGGGGGCAGCAGTCTAAGCAAGGATGCCCAGACTTCCCTCACCCAGGTCACTTCCTCCAGCTCCTCTGGGGGGACCCCGAGGCGTTCCCAGACCAGCCGAGAGACATAGTCTCTCCAGCGTGTCCTGGGTCTTCCTCGGAATCTCCACCCAGTGGGACATGCCCGGAACACCTCTCCAAGGAGGCGTCCATCCGGACCAGATACCCAAACCACCTTAACTTGCTCCTCTCAATGTGGAGGAGAAGCAGCTCTACTCCGACCTGGAAACCAAGCTTCTCACTCTTTCTCTAAGGGAGCGTCCCGCAGCCCTTCAGAGGAAACTCATATCAGCCGTTTGTGGTCGGGATCTCGTTCTTTCAGTCATAGCTCAGAGCTCATGACTATAAGTGAGTACTGGAACTAAAGACATTTTTTTTTACATTTCAGATAATCCAGGTAAGTCCTTGAGCAGTTGTGTCTGAAAGTCACAGTGAGCAGCGTTGCCTCTTTAAGTGTAGACTGTGTTCAGACCAGGTTTTACCTTCATTATCAGTCCTAAAGACGAAGATCCTGTGACTCGTCACAATCTCAAACTTGTTGTCTTTTGTCAGACGGGCCATCTGGATAGCAGCCAGTGGGATCACGCCTTTGGGGTAGATGTCCTTAAAGAACACACAGGAGATTTAGTGGTCATCTTCATATGAAGAATAAAAAAACATAGGATCAACAAGAACCAGGATGAGGCTACAGTTACATCAACCAGAATCATTAGTCCAGTCTAGCTTTATCCCATCAAAACAGACCAGAACGTTTTCTGTGGAGGTGACGGACAGGATCACCTGAGTTCCCGTCAGCAGCTTCAATAACAAAGTCTTTCTGAGGGAATTTCTTCAGGAGGTTTCTTGCTAGTTTTTTATTTTCATTCTGAAAGAGCGGCTTTAGACCAGAGGCCTGAACAGTGATGACTGAATTCTCAGGAAAGAGAAGAGCTCTAACATCAAGCAATTGAATGTGATGCGACTGATTTGTGAATATGTATATGTGTGAGTCTGCCTGTAGTCTTTGTTTGTTTGTATTCTGTCACACCGACATCGTTCACACCGACATCGTTCACACCGAATGCGATCCCACGTGGCAGAGGCGTCCAGTTTCAATGTTAGCGGCAGCACAATTCAGGCATCAGAGTGAAAAATGGCTTTCCAGAGCTCAAATATCTGAACTTTGGTGTAGAATTTGCGTCAACCAATCAGGACTCAGCTTTTTCCCATGATGTGTTGATGATCTGAACAGAGTCTGAACCCAGAAAGGAAAAGCTGATTCTTAGTGTTTGTGCTCTTCCTAAACTTTAAGATAATTTTCTTATTTTTATTGAGACAAAAATAAAAAGTTCTTCAAATTTTCAATTTTTTCCCTTATCGGACTAATGTGGGACAGCAAGTCATTAAACCGGGTCACAAAGAGACAGAAGTATCGCTGAAAGCGTCCATCATTCAGACGCATCTCCTGCAGTAGATGGAGAAGTTCAGTGTACTGGAAGAATCTCTGAATGATCTCATGAACCCAGACATGAAGACGTGATTACCAATGCTTTAGTAGAGCTCTTCAAAGTAAATAAACCTGATTTCTTCCGTGCATTGTAAATGAGATACAGTCAGTGCTTCCATGTAGTGATCAGGTTAAAAACTTCTCCCACACGCATCATGAGCGTTTAGGAACACGTTTTCAGACGAGCGTCGAGCAGTGAATTTGATGTGTGTCGAAAAACTCAAGTGGATGCAAATTTGAGGAGCGAGTCATGTTTGGTGTGAATGCAGTATAATATAATATGTTTTTTATCCTTTTCTTGACCAGCATTAAAGACGAAACCTGGAGACTGTTTCTCTGGAAGCACACAGAACAACCCAACAGAGAAGCACAGTGGTGGAAGAGTGATAGGGCTGCCACGATTTGTGGACTAATCGACTATTAAAATAGTTGAAGCCTAATTTAATAGTTGACTAGTTGTTGCTTTATATTATATGGAGTCAGAGTGTAGTAAAGTGGAACAAAGTTGTGAGCATTCAGCACCAAAAAATTCACTTTTTTCATTATTTGAGTCAGTGAGACCAAAACTTTCTCTTTAGTGAAAATAGTTCCTTGTTTCAGATGCCGACCACATCAGAGAGATCAGGAATATACTTTCCATTAAACTGATATTGACAGTTGACCCTTGACCCTATATATATAAAATTTATATTAAATTGTTACATCATCTTGAGGGGCGGGGCACCTGTCAAAATGAGTTTGATGAAAAGTATATTCCTTATATCTCTCTTGTTTGATTTAACCTTGTTTTTAATACCAGAAACTAATGAAGGACAGAGGCTGCATGACTCATTAAAAGTTTAATAAACTATCATCTTCATTATCTTTATTTTTAGTTAGTTTAAAGCTAATGATGGTTCAGATCCATGCTTTCCATCCACTTTCAGCATGACCCGATTAGTCGACTAATCGGAAAAAATAATCGGTGATTAGTCGACTACTAAAATAACCGTTAATGGCAGGCCTAGACTGTAACGATGGTTGACACTAACCTGATATGCAGATGTACTTTGAAACTTTAAAACACCAATTCAGTTTTGAACGTGAACTAATATTAACAGCTCGAACCTGAGAAATGGCGTTAATGAAAGTTAAACCAGATTTCTGTTTCACATCCTCTTAACCTTAGGCAGAAACTCTGAAATGATCAGGGGAGAAAACAGGAACAAACAATAACAGCTGGAAAACACCTTCATCAGATGACCTGCTTACCTTCTCACTGCCAAAATACATCAGGTTCTTTCCATCAAACTTCACAAAGCGCTTCTGGAAAACGTAGTTCCTGAAACAGACACACATCACACGATCACGACCTGAAAACCTTCAAACACCTGATGTGAGTTTATCCTGCAGCAGCAGAGACAATCTGAACCTCAGTGAACACCAGAGGGAATGTTTGAAGGAGCAGCCAGAGAGGAAAAGACTGACACACCGAGAGGAGGAGCGGGAGGAAGAGCGGGAGATGAAGGTGACGAGACAGAGGCAGCTCCTCACGAGAGAGGAGACACAGGGAGGAGCAGAAAGGAGCAGACACAGCAGAGCAGCTGGGGATGACCTCCGACCCCTGACGGGTACAGACAGAACAGCCTGTAAGTCTGGGTGAGGACATCGAACACACCTCCGGCTAATAAACCGAACAACTATCTGAGCACTGGCAGCGTAAATCAAACGCACCCTTGTGGAGACAGCTTGTCCAGCCAGCCGCTGAGGATAGGCGGGGCTCTCTCGGACAGGGAGGTGTAGCTGGCGTAGGGGGAGATGGTCAAGTCTTCATCAGCATCAGCGAAGGTGGAGGCAGGTAGGGAGAGGCAGCTGAGGGGGGGCGGAGCTTCCCCCACAGTGCTGTAACCCTGAGTGTCTCCGGAGTGAAAAGCCTGTGACAAACGCTTCGTCCAGGACAACTTGTGAGTCCTGCAGGTGCAAAAGAAAACTTTATCGATTCAAAGTGGAGAGACAACAAATGATCTCGACTACAGTCCAACTCTCTCTTCAGCTCGTCTAAGTTTACGGAGATCTACAAGTAGAGGATAAATCTGTGTCTAATGGTGTTTTTGATTGTGGCAGTGTGCAGCTTTCTTACCCATGATCCTCTGCATGTCTCTCCTCGTCCATCTTCATCTCTCGTTCATCCCCTCTGCTCCTCTCATTCTGCAGGACAAATTATTCAGTCAGCATGTACTTCTCCTCTCTGAGACAGACATGATCTCCGTTACATCATCAGGAAGACAGAGGGCGGGGCTTGTCAGGCCTCACCTCGCTGTTGTGTGGAGGTCGTCTGGACTGGTAAACAGTCTCACAGTACGGACTGATCTCCTCATCAGGGTCATCTGTGGAGGCTGTTGAACAGAGAGAAGTGTTCTTCACAGCAGAAGTACTGGACTGATGTCATCAGTGAGAAGCTCAACTTTATTACAATACTTTACTCCTATTCATACTGTAGTGTTGACTGTTAGCATCCCATAATAGACACTATGTTAAGAGAAACCTGTAGACTGGACTCAAAATAGACCTTTTCAATACATCACTCAGTTTTGTCAGACGTCCTTTCCTAATTAAGCACTAAACATAAAATTATGTTTTTACAAAACTACACTTTATATGTTTATCGTCTTTATTAAGGCTCTATTAACTGGTAATAAACTTAAAAATATATATTTTTAAAGCGTCCAAGTGGAGAGAAATAAGTATCACCCCTATTTATGTGTGCATAATTCCTAATTTGTGCTTAACTTAGGGTTTGTGTGTGTGTATTCTTGATTTGTGCATGCAGAGCCCTGTGCTGGAGGCGCTTTCAGAGAGGAGGCAATCAGTTCTGGGAAATATTTGTATTTTTAAAGAGATAAATGTTCTTAAAACGCTTATTTAGACTTTTTTTATATTTATTATCAGGTATATCTCTTTAAGAAAGTGGGAAAATGTCAAGTTTTACATTTTACAAGTGTCTCATTTCTGAACAAACATCTCACCTCTGGCTGATCCTGAGGAGTTGTTGCTTAAAGTGCTGACCCTGAAAATGACAAGCAAAGCGTCACTTTGATTCATGATCAGTTTAGAGACTTTGGAGCTCAGACTGCTGCTCGTGCAGCTCTGAGAGGAAAGGCCATGGAGGAGAAGCTGCAAACACCGAGCAGGGAACAGAAGCACCTGGACCAGCATCCACATCTAGACATGAAGGCAGTTACGTACTGTACTATAAGCCGACTGGATAAATGTGCAGTGCTGAAAAATGCTGGAAACATCTTCTGTCAACCAATTAATGTCTCCAGGTAATTTTAAAAAGTAGACTTTTTTTGGTTGGTTCGTGATCCTTTTACTGGACCTGCTTCAGTTTTTAGCCAAACAGCACTTTTAGTTTCATCCAAACACGACTTCCTGCCAAATTCAGTTCAATGGGCGGTTTAAGCGTCAGATTCAATGGGTAAAACAGATCATGGATTATCCGTGATCTGTTACATCCCAATCAGATTCTACGAAGGAATGCGAGTTTCTTTCTTTTGCTCTTCTTTGTTGGTGATATTTACTATCCATTCAACCCTATGTCTATCCATGCACCCTCTAGTAAATCCATCCACTCTCCATTAATCCATCCATCAACTATCCATGCTTTCAACCCTCTGTCTGTCTGTCCATCCATCCTCTAACAAGCCATCCATCCATTCATCATCCATCAATGAAGCATTCATTTATTCATCCATCCATCCATTTAATCCCTCAATCTTTCTGTCCATCCATCCTCTAATAATCCATCCATCCATTTTTCATTAATTAATCTTCTAGGAATTAATCTATACCAGGGGTTTCAAGGTCACAAAAATCCAAAACACACCTGAGATCGCGGGTCCAGCAGAATAAACATTTATTGAGCACTCTAAAACTACATTTTTAAAACTTTCAAACATAATTATGAACTAGATATAAAAAATTACCTTTGACAATGCTAGTGTTAATGCTGAAAGCTAAATTTGTTGGCTGAAGAGGGTAGTGCTGATAGCAGAAGATGCTGAAATTGACAGTTAAAAACGCTGAAGCTGATAGCCAGGTAAAATATTAGCTAAATACCAAATTAGCCAAAACAATCTAAAAAAAAAAAAACTTAAGTTAGCCAAAACAGCTGGCATGTTGCTGAAAAAATAGCTAAGCTTCTAAATATCCTTCTAAACTAAAAAAAAGCCTAAATTAGCCCAAATGGCTAGCGTGTAAATATTAGCTAAATTCCAAATCACCCTAAAAAACAAAACAAAAAAAGCCTAAATTAGCAAACACAGCTAGCCTGTAGCGTAAATATAAGCTAAACTCCAAAATAGACTAAAATACTTGAAAAAGTCGAAATTAGGAAAAACAGCTAAAATGTAGCTGACATATTAACTAAACTACAAAATGGCCTAAAAAAATCTTAGTAAATGCCAAATTAGTCCAAAAAGCTAACGGATTGACATTTTTTTGAACTTTAAAACCATAACTTTTGAACATAAACTTGAATAATAAAAATCTATGAATATTATTCCAGAATAAATCAACTTAAACCTTAAATAACTTTCAATATTTTATTCTCCATAAAAACATATTTTGTTAAAATTATAAAAGTTAGAAATGAGCACAAGATAACATCGAGCTATTAATAACAAAAAATTAAATGATCTGGAGGGCCGGATATGATTACCCGGAGCGCCGTGCCTTGACTTTGACACATGGTTTAATAATTCATCCAATGTCTATTTGTCTGTCAATTCATCCATCATATTCATCCATAATCCATAAACCACCAATCCATTCATCTATCCATTTCTCCTGGATGGCTCCTCAGCTGATTTCTGCCTCTTGTATTTGTAGTTGAAATCCCTCTTTAAGTTTAGTTTTATCTTCAGACTCAGATTTCTGTGATCTACAACAGACTCGTACAAACTCTACTTTCCTGCATCTTCCTCTCTTCTTTGGACTGTTCTCGTGTGTCTTCTGTCTAAATTGTGCAGCGCACTTCCTCACTCCTTAACGTGTAACAGCAGACTCTGGTCTGAAGAACCCACCTGTCCTTCTCACGGTTCCTCTCTGGTGTATTTCTGGGTGGAGTAGGCGGAGCTGACTGTTGGCTGCAGTAACCCCTCCCTCCATTGGGGGCAGTAGAGCCAGGTGAGGAGCCCCAGTAGATGTCATTGGACACCATCTCCACCCCCGGTCCTCGGGGGGAACCTGAAGGTGGGGATCCAGAGAGCCTGCTGCTGTCCAGACTGTCAGAACGGAACACCAGAGAGGACAACACCTGTCTCTGCTCTGAGCGCACAGGTGAGGAGGACGAGGGGGATGAAGAGGGCGGAGACATGGAGGCCACAGCCCTGCGGTTCAGTCGAGGGGGGACGGGGGGCAGTGACCCGAGAGTGTCGCATAGAGAAAGGCTGCGGCTGGGCCGAGTCCTGCCCGGCTGCCTTTGTCTCTGGCTGTGGTCGGGAGTGGGCGTGGCCTCTGATCCTATGCTGTTCTCGGCTGGGGGCGTGAGCTCGGACACGGTGAGGCAGATGGACTCCTGGGACAGACATTGTGGGGGCGGGGCAGGGTCCGGTAACGGGCAGAAGTTGATGGGCACAGTCCTGCTGCGGTTGAAAACAGTTCTGGGTTTGGGGACCGGCTTCACCGGTCGACTGCTGCTGTCAGAGTCCTGCGACATGGAGGACAGATCCGGAGTGGAGCTGTTGCTCAATCCGGCAGAGTTGCGTGAAGTCGTGGCGCTCCAGCCCGACTCCGACATGGACTGACAGCGACCGCGTGGGTTGTCCGCCTTCTGTCTCTGGATGAGGTGGACCAGGCGCAGGATCCTCTTCCTGTGTCCTGTGGCCGTCACACCCAGACTGATCAAGGCGTCATGGTCCAGGTGCGTGAAGTCTCTTGCCAACAACAAACTGGCTCTTTGAAAGGAGTCCAGGTACCTGCAGAGGAACGGAGACTTTCTTTAGATAAAAACATGCTGGATCATGTTTGATCTTAAAACGAGTAAACAGAATGAAACTCGCTAACACAATGTTCGTTTATTGAGTGTCTGGTGTCTTCATTAGGTCTCCAACAGTTTCCTCACATCACATTCAGATGTGCACAAACATGTTCGGTGTTTCAGTACCTCTCCAGATGGATCGCTGCCAGAAGCGTCTCAACCGGCGTGCTTCCATCCAGCGAGGCCATGACAACCGTGGAGTCTGGATAAGGATACGTCTCCTCCGCTCGCCACAGACGCTTTGGCCATCCCTGACCTACAGCAGCAGTAGAGGAGAGCAGTCCATCTGAGGAAAACAGGAAAGAGTCAGGAATGGGATCTCTGCTCGTCCATCTTCCTCCTCTCAAGGGACACGCTCACCCCCAGTGTGGTAACAAGCTCCATGTAGAGCAGGGGTGTCAAACTCAATCGCACAAGAGGAAAAAAATCCAAAACACACATTAGATCGCGGGCCGAACAGGATAAACATTTATTGAACACTCAAACTATCCATCCATCTTCTACTGCTCATCCAGTACCGGGTCGTGGGGCAGCAGTCTAAGCAAAGATGCCCAGACTTCCCTCTCCCCGGCCACTTCCTCCAGCTCCTCTGGGGGACAGCGAGGTGTTCCCAGGCCAGCCGAGAGTCATAGTCTCTCCAGCATGTCCTGGGTCTTCCCCGGGGCCTCCGCCCAGCGGGACATGCCCGGAACACCTCTCCAGGGAGGCGTCCAGGAGGCATTTGGACCAGATTACTGAGCCACCTCAACTGGCTCCTCACAATGTGGAGGAGAAGCAGCTCTACTACGAGCTCTCTCAGGGTGACCGAGCTTCTCACCCTATCTCTAAGGGAGTTCCCAGCCACCCTCCAGAGAAAACTCATTTCAGCCGCTTGTAGTTGGGACATTGTTCTTTCGATCATGACCCAGAACTCATGACCGTAGGTGAGTACTGGAAAGAAGATCGACCGGTAAATTGAGAGCTTTGCTTTCTGGCTCAGCTCTTTTCACCACAACTGACCGCTGCTCCAATCCGCCTGTCGATCTCACGCTCCGATCTTCCATCTCTCACAAAACCCCAAGACATTTAAACTCCTCCACCTGAGGCAGGAGCAACCCACCCACTCTAAAACGTAATTTTTCAAACTTAAAAACTGTAACTTCTGAACACAAATATGAATGCTGTAAGCTGAATTTGGCCACTGAAGATGGTGGTGCTAGTAGCTGAAAATGCTGAAATGGATGTCTAAAAACGCTGAAGATGAGAGCTGAAATCACTGAAGCTAATAACCAGCTAAAATAATAGCCAAATGCCAAATTAGTCTAAAAAACTAAAGGTTAGCCAAAACAGCTAGCAGGTAGCTGAAAAAAATAGCCGAACCTCAAAATAGCATAAAAAAAATAAAAAAAAGCTTAAATTAGCTAAAATAGCTAGCATGTTGCTGAAATGTTAACTGATCTCCAAAATAGTCTAAAAATATTTGTAAATACCAATATAGTCCAAAAAGCTGGCAGAATGTAAATTTTTTAAAACTTTAAAACCGTAACTTTTTAACATAATTATGAATAATTCAGCCCTGCGACAGACTGGCGACCTGTCCAGGGTGTACCCCACCTTCGCCCATCAGTAGCCGGGATAGGCTCCAGCACCCCGCGACCCCGAACGGGAAGAAGCGGTCAAGAAGATGGATGGATGGATGGATGAATAATTCATCATTGTAATATTTTACTCTCCATAAAAATATATATTGTCAAAATTATACAAGTTAGAAATGAAAATTTTGCCTTTTGGCCAAAAAATAGTAAAATTTATTGAACAAACTAGTTTTAGTGTGTTCAATAAATGTTTATCCTGTTCGGCCAGCGACCACAAAAAAGTTTGTAAGAGCAACAAGAAGAACTGCTGGAGGACAAAGAGGGATTGTCTGCTGTCCGCTGTTGATGGTCTTCCTGCAACAGTCAGCTAGTAAAACACCAAACCCACACCTTCCCCTCCCAAACCTGAAGCATCTTGCTGCAGTTGCTCTTCAGCTGAGGCTCAGACAGTCAGAGTGAAACCTTTCATTCAGAGCTCAGTCAACACTGAGTCTCGTCTGGATGCTCACACAACACATAAAAGCGAACAGACTGGAGGACACAACGGTTCTCATGAGGACGGACCAGCGGTTCATTTATAACCCACACTAACACACACACAGGATGCAGGGAGTGTCTACAGCTGAGATGAGCTGCGTCCAGCTGTAGGGTGGGTGGGGGGGGCTTTGAAGGAAACAGTGAGTGGAAAGTTTAAAAGAAAAAAAGTTGGTGAGCTCTATTCTGATGGACAGCTCTGCATTCCGTGGAAAGGGACAAATTCAAACAAGTGGTCCAGGACCCATCTGTCTGCAAACCCAGATCTCATCCAGAGGACGAACCTTTTTCATGGACAGGGTCTCGTGATTCAATCAGAACCTGTCGGGTTCTACAACAAACCATCAGCTGATGTTTTTGTTAATAATCAGGAAGTGATGGAACTGCGTTGGTTTCTCTTGTCAGGCGAGTCCACATCTCCAGCAGATTGTTGTTTTGCAGCCTGAGGGGAGGGGCTTAAACACCTTTCTGTGAACCCAGTTACCCAGAATGCACAGCCATTACAGTGTGACACATGAAGCGACACATAGGGGTCAGAAACCCTCAGAGCAGCAGCATCACCTGAACCAGACCCCAAACTCTGCTCTGATTGGCTGAATTACACAGGACACTTGTTCTCCTGAGGTCCACTGATCCAGAGCTGTTCTCTCTCAGGACCTCCACTTTCTTTTTCAGTTTTTGCTTCAACCCTCTTTTTTGCAACAAATAAAGAGACAAAAATGTACTACAAAATAAAGTTTTATTTTAATTGACAAGATCAAAAACATTCAGAGCCCTGACAAAAAAAACATAACTCAAAAGAAATGTCTGTAAATAAATGCTAAATAGCTGAGTCACTCTTTTTGACAACAAATGTTAGGAAATAATGCTTGTGGTATTCTTTTTTTTAACTTAACCTTGCATCCATCACTGAATAAACAATGACAAGTAGAGAAAAGCATATTAGATCTCTGAGATTTAAGAAACATTTAAAGCAGACGAGTTTAAGACTTCTACTTGTTAAATTTCAAATCCAGATAAATTCACAGACAGATGTTTGTCCTCCATCTGAACTGGAAAATAAGACAGCTGTAAACCTGTAGATCACGTGTGTCAAAGTCAAGGCCTGGGGACCGGATCCGTACCCGCCAGCTAATTCTATCCGGCCCTCCAGATCATTTTATTTTATTGTTATTAATGGCCCGATGTTATCATGGGCTTATTTCTAACTAGAACACTTTTGACAAAATATATTTTTATGAAAAGTAAAATATTGAAAGTTATTTAAGGTTTAAGTTGGTTTATTCTGGAATAATATTCATACATTTTTATTCTTCATAATTATGTTAAAAAGTTAACTTTTTTAAAGTTTTAAAAATTAGCATTCTGCTAGCTTTTTGGACCATTTTGGCATTTATCAAAAAAAATGTTAGGCTATTTTGGCATTTAGCTAATATTTCAGCTACATGCCAGCTCTTTTGGCTAAGTTAGGATTTTATTTAGGCTGTTTTGGAGTTAAGCTAATATTTAGGCTACACACCAGCTGTTTTGGCTAATTTAGGTTTTTTTCAGTTTTTTAGACTGTTTTGAAGTTTAGCTATTTTTCAACTACATACTGTATATATCACGCTGTTTTGGTTAAGCAACGTTTTTGTCTTTCTTTTTTAGATTTTTAGGCTTATTTGGCATTTAGCTAATATTTTAGCTGGCTATCAGCTTCAGTGTTTTTAGCTATCAATTTCAGCATCTTCAGCTATCAGCACTAGCATCTTCAGCGGCCAAATTTAGTTTACAGCATTCACACTAGCATTATCACAGGTAATGCTTTATTTCTAGTTCATAATTATGTTAAAAAGTTACAATTTTAAAGTATAAAAAATTTCGTTTTAGTGTTCAATAAATGTTTATCCTGTTCGACCAACGACCTAAGGTGTGTTTTGAATTTTGGCCCCTTGTGAGATTTAGTTCGACACCCCTGCTCTAGAGTATCTGCATTAACAGACAGTAAAGATTTCATGATATCATCACTGAAAAACAATATACTAAATGTTCTGTTTTGAAAAGGACGACATCCCTCGTCCATCTACTGGACCTACTGAATCCCTTTTGGGGTTGCAAGGTTGCTGGAGCCTATCCTTGGAACAGTAGCAGGGCTTCACACAAACAAATAAATACGCACAAACCTACGGACAACAGCAACTTGTAGTCATCAATTTACAGATGAAACGTGTTTTTAGGAATGTGGGAGGAAGCTGGAGTTCCCAGAGTAAAAAAGGCCCCAGCTGGGATTTGAACCGGGACCTTTAGGCTGTGATGCGCAAGCACTAACCACTACACCACTGCACATCCTTTTGACAGCAATTTCATATTCATTTTATCTTTAACTGGAATTTGAACAGTTTCATTTGAGACTACAGACACAAACTAATTAAGAATCTGGTGCCAAGCATGTTGTCCTCTATACCCCCCCAATCAATACACGTTTCATTTGAAAATATGCAGCTTTTTCAGTGTTTAGTTTACCTGTGACAGAACGTCAAATGCTCTGAGGCAGCCTAGCTGTTTCAAGGACCACTTTCTCTCTAAACATTTTTAAAACAAAAGCAGCTCTGGTAGCTCTACAGGTTAATGTTTAGCTGCTGATAACAGGCAAAGGCTGGTTTAAGTGTAAACATTTCCCTCACAAGTGTTTAAAAGTTCTTTACAGTTGAAAGGGAAAATTAAAAAGCTTCTGGACAAAAATGACATGTGAACCAGTCATTAAAAAACACAAGAATGAAAGAGCAGAGTGCAGATGAGACTGGCACCTATTTAAAAAAAGAATAGCTATCAGTCTGGACTTGAACACTGTCATCTGAGAGAATGTTTAGGATCTTTGCAGCATGAAAATGATCATTCCTGACAGAGCAGCAGCAGAAGGTCTGTCCCTGAGCTTCTCAGAGTCCCAGCTGGTTCAGGAGGAACCAACAGGTCTGGGATGTTCTGAGCAGCAGTGATCTGGATGAACTACACCTACTTAACTGAATCCAACAGCAGACCGTTCCAGCTAGAGACTCGCTGGAGATGAAGGTGTGGATAAGTCTGTCTAGGTCTGGTTTACAGTGAAAGAAGCTAAATGTTTATGATGTTGATTTGTCAGTGTTCAAGACTAAGGCTGCCACGGTTAGTCGACTAATCAACGACTAATCTACTACTAAAATAGTCAACAACTAATTTAAAAATCGATTAGTCGTTACTTTATAACATATGGAGTCAGAGTGTAGTAAAGTAGAAAGTTATAACGGCATTCTGTTAGCTTTTTGGACTATTTAGCCATTTATTAAGATTTTTAGGCTGTTTTGGAGTTTAGGTAATGTTTCAGCTACATGCTAGCTGTTTTGGCTAATTTAGGCTTTTCTCTGTTTTTTAGGCTAATTTGACATTTAACTAATACTTTAGCTGGCTATCAACTTCAGCATTTCCAGCTATCAGCTTCAGTGCTTTTAGCTATCAATTTCAGCATCTTCAGCTATCAGCACTAACATTTTCATGAAAATGGTAGCAAGAATATGTGAGGACAGCAACGAAAATCCAAAGATGGTGATGTTGGGACACCTATGACATCATCACCTTAACGGTTTCCTGTAGCAGAAGAAATCTGACACCCAAGAAGAAAACCAACAAGGACACGCACACACAAACACACACAAACACACACCGACACACACCAACACACACAGACACACACAGACGTCAGCGCTGTCCAGCAGGAAGCGGAGGAGGAAGTGAGTCACAGCAGCTTCCTCCAGCAGACTTCTGTTTCTCTGATCCCAGATCGTCCCAGTTCAGTTCTGGGCCCAGAACAAAGCCTCGTGCACACAGAAAATGTGCACGTTTTCATGCACGCTGTGGTATTTATGGAGGAAGACTGAGGGTGTGAGAAGGTCATTCTTCAGACTCAGGACAGAGGTGGAAATGAAGGCAGAAGAGCAGAAGGGTTTGCACTTCATCTCTTCTCCGTGTTCATTCATTGGTTTTTGTTCCGTTTCTGTCAGCAGAACTTTGCAGAACCAAGACACAAAATAAAACAGGTTTCATTTTTGAGTGGCTCTGACGGGAGCTATTTAGGGACAAAGCAAATCAAACCGTTGCAGCTAACAAGAAGAATCAGAACCCACCAAAGGGTCCCGACCAGTCAGAACTTTCTGATCGGGTTGGAGAAACAGCAGAAAGCTGCAGAAGCATCTGAGAGTCCGGAGAGCTTTTCAGGGAGGCAGGAAGTCAGGGAGCAAGCGAGGAAACACAGCGGGAGGATACGGACACTCCCATCCCACTTCCACCTCTTAACACACGCCATCACCCAGACGGGGGCCCAAACCGGGACAACTGTCAACAACCCAGGGTCCAAACTGAGGTCTGAGACTATACGGCCATAAAAGCTCCAAAAGACCCTCAGCTCTGAGCTGCTGGTGGAGTTTTAAGGACAGGATGCAACCTCTTCACTTGTCCATTTTTCAAAATAAAAGCCAAGCATTCCCAGCATTCCTTCTGAGGTCTCCACTGAACCAGAAACACCCGAACTCATCAGCAGCCGGCCTTGGTCTTCCCTCCCCCACCTCACCTCTTCACCCCAGCCCTCCCTCACGTCTCTGACCTGTTCTTGTAATCAGCTCTGTGAATCTGCAGCAGAACAAAACACAGGATGCACAGGTCCCCCGCACCGTCACAAAGGAAACGCACGCAAAATCGTCAGGACGTCCTCTGCGGCAGGACCTCACCGCTCACATCCTCCAAGACCAGACCAGGAGAACCCGAGGAGCTGAAGGAGCTCCAGCCTTCATCCCAACTCCAGAACAACCGAACGAACATCACCCATCCTCATCTTCATACCACCATACATAAAATATAAAAAAATATAACAGAAACTAAAGACATTTGAATTCCAATTGATTTTTCCAAAATACACAGATTTTAGATGTATTATTGTTGGGTTCTCCGGCTGCCATGATTAGTCGACCAATCCACGACTAATCGACTATTAAAAAAGTTGACGACTAATTTAATAGTTGATTAGTCGTTACTTTATATTATATAGAGTCAGAGTGTAAACTGGAAAGTTATAATGACATTCTGATAGCTTTTTGGACTATTTTAGTATTTATTAGGATTTTTAGGCTATTATGGTGTTTAGCTAATATTTCAGCTGCATGCTAGCTGTTTTGGCTAATTTAGGCTTTTTTTCTGTTTTTTAGGCTAGTTTAGCATTTAATTGATATTTTAGCTACCCATCAGCTTCACTGTTTTTAGCTATCAATTTCAGCATCTTCAGCTATTAGCACTAGCATCTTCAGCAGCCAAATTCAGCTTACAGCATTCACACTGGTAATGCTATATACTTAGTTACTGTAGTTTAAAGCTAATGATGGTTAAGATGTGCGTTTTACATCCGGTTTGCGAATGACCCAATTAGTCGACTAATCGGACAAAATAACCAGCGATTAGTCGATTATTAAAATAATCGTTTGTGGCATCACTAATCTCCACATCCTGATGTTTCTTCAAGGATAGATCCCAGCAGAATCTTCAGGCAGAGCTGTAGGAACAGGGACTGTGCAGCGGCAGGCGTGACAGAGCAGAGGACAACCAGCAGCAGACGTGTCTGTTCTTGCTGTTGCGCTGCGCTCACACCCCCAAGACGGAAAGTAAACACAGCAGAAACAAAGATGAAGACCAGCCTGAATATAAGCTCTTCAGAGGTCAGAGGTCAGGATCTGAAACAAACATCACATTCTTGAAGAAACGGTCAGGTACAAGGACTGCACCAAGAATACCAGGAACTTCAAAAGTCCTCCAGGAATCAGGTAAATTGAGGATCAAGACCACTTTAAAAACAGAAACACGGAAAAAGAAACATTCAAAAGGAGGAGTATATGCTGGACCACAATAGGTGATGACCACAGAGCAATACACCACCACAGACCAGCAAACACCAGACCAGTCTAATTCAGTTCAGACCATCACAGATTAGCAGGGACCAGTAAAGTCGAGTCCAAACACCCACAAACCAAAAAGGACCAGTACAGTCCAGACCATCACAGACCACCAGGGATCAATCCAGTCCAGCCTAGTCTGAACCCCAACAGACCAGTACAGTCCAATTCAGACCGCCACAGACCAACAGAGACCAGTACAGCCCAGTCCACCACAGACCAGAATAGGCCACACCAGTACAGTAGAGGATAGTCCAAACTTCCACAGACCAGTCCAGTCCACCACATACCAGCAGAGGCCAACAGAGCCCAGTCTAGACAAACATAGACCAGATGAGACAATTAGAGACCAGTACAGTAAAGTCCAGACAGGACCCGAAAAGTTCAGTCCTGACTGCCACAAACCAGTAGAGATCAGTACAGTCCAATAAAGACCATGATAGACCAGTACAGTTGAATAAAGATCCCAATGGACCAGTACAGTCCAATAAAGACCATGGCAGACCAGTAGAAACTAGTATAGTCCAATAAAGACCAGGATAGACCAGTAGAGACTAGTACAATCCAATAAAGACCATGGTAGACCAGTACAGTCCAATAAAGACCATGACAGACCAGTACAGTCCAATAAAGACCATGAAAGACTAGCAGAGGTCAGAATAACCCAGTCTAGGCAAACATAGACAAGCTGAGTCCAGTACAGTACAGTCAAGTCAAGTCTAGACCAGAAAAGTTCAGTCCAGACCAGTACAGATAATTAAAGATGCATTAAAAATATATATTCTTGAACCACTGAGATCAGATAGAAACTGGTTCTGAGTCATACTCCTCCAGTGGGTCTCACTGGTCGTGTGCTGGTTGTCATGGTTTCCAGTGAAAGTGCTGCAGAACTGAACTGGTCCTGAATGTGAGTTGGACTAAAAGAAGCTGAGAGGCCGGAGCGCAGCGCGGGAGAACAATGGAGCTGTTCTGTTGTGGAGAACAGACAGCTGATTGTTCCTGCCTGAGGCTGAGGGAACACTGGGAACACTGGGAGCACTGGGAACGCTGGGAGCAGAGAGCTGGGATCCAGCTCCTGAATGTTCTGACAGTGGAGCGTGTGAGCGCTGCCTTCAGGTGCTTCCTGTTTTTTTGGGTTTGTTTCCCATTTGCTCATTTAACATTTGTCTTCAGACGGATTCTTCAAAGCCTTCTGCTTCATCCGGACCAGAACTGACAGTGCAGGGACCAATCTCTGCTCAAAACAATCCTGATGTTTATCCACATGCGCCTGGGAGGGTCTTGAAGTCTGACCCATGATCTGAGAACTGTT
The DNA here is from genome assembly GCF_002922805.2 of Oryzias melastigma. Taxonomy (NCBI): domain Eukaryota; kingdom Metazoa; phylum Chordata; class Actinopteri; order Beloniformes; family Adrianichthyidae; genus Oryzias; species Oryzias melastigma. The sequence continues at coordinate 231,757 of NC_050521.1, read as the reverse complement.
GGAAGAATGACTTTATCTGCCTCTCAAAGACAAACTTAGTAGAACCAACAAAACCAAAGCAACCAAGCAGAACGCTCACAGAACATAGGGACACTGTTGTTAACTGTCACACTGAAGCTCCGCCCACATCTGCAGCTAATTGGTCCAAATTGATTCAGTGGTCAGCTATCCCTTGAGGACGTGACTTCACCGCCGCAGACGCTGCACCTCACTTCCTGTTAAAACCCTGATACAGATGAGTGTGACGTCACTCTGCAGGGGTTGCAGGTTTGAATCCAGCAGCGCTCCACCTTCAAACATGGACGGCAGACGCTGCTCTCACTCCCCTGATGACGGAGCACCTGCTGTGGCGAGGTCTAACAGACAGCAGTCCAGTTCTGGTTCTGGTTCTGAGTGATCATACAGAGCATGCTCCAACTTAATCTGCCAGCCCTTCAGAGCAGCTGAAGACACTACTTGCAGCTGCAGAAAGCAGAACCAGAACCAGATTAGTTACATAGCAAGCAAACAGGCAGAACCTGAACAGAATCCTAGCCCAGCTGTGAAGCAGCAGCTGGATTTTGGATCATCTGAGTCCGTCTGTCTGAATAACTCACTGTGACTCACACCTGTCTGCGCCTGTGCGTCAGGCTGCCCCTGGGAGACCCCGAACCCGGGTCTGCTCAGGAGCCAGGTTTGGACCGCAGAGCCGGGGACAGTCGGTGTTCTGCGGACGCCGCCTCCCCAGGGACTGCGCTCCACAGAACCCAATCTCAGCTTGAGTGGAAACAGAATGAAAGCGGCTCACCTCGGGTTCGGTCGGCTTCCTGGACCCGTTCGGGTCAGTCCGGGTCCCTAAAGGACTGTCAGAAGAACCAGTCCCGGCGAAGGTGCCGGCGCAGTCCAGGGAGGTTGTGAGTGAAACTGGGAGCTCTGGGAGGAAACTCCGGTCTGAGTGGGAACAAGTCAGACAAGGCTACGACCGCTGCAACTTCCGTCCCCCTTCAAAATAAAAGACAGCAGAGCGCAGGACTTCCGGTATAACTTTTTTAGTCCTAAAAATAGATGGAAATAAAAACATGTTAAAAGGTCATTAAAGAAATGTGTGTCTTTATAACACAAATTGTTAAAACAATATTTAAATTGATTATTTTTAAAGGAGGACTTACATTTCTGGATTTTCCATTGTAAGGACAAACTTTCTAACGTTGTAGACCAGGGGTCAGCAACCTTTAACAGTAAAAGAGCCATTTGGGCTCGTTTTCTGCTGACCAAAACATAGAAGGAGCCGCATAGTCTTACTTTAGCCTTTAAGAAATTTGGATTTGCATTTATTGCCTTCTATTTTTAATACAAAATATGAGTTTTGTTTATGTCTAGAGGTAGTGTTAAGCAAACTAGATGTCTTCAGGTCAACAGGGATGTAAAATCCTACATAGTTTATCATTTATTTGCACCTCAGCCTTCAATTTATAAATCTAACTTATCTAAATTAAATAAATGCTATCAGGGCAAGTCTTACTTTTAAAAAAAAGTGCTATTTTCTTTTTCTTTTATTTATTTGTTTTTTGTTCTTTTTCCCTCTTTGTCCTCATCAGTCTAATTCTGCTGGGTTTTGTTATTTTAGTTTGGGGTTGGATCTTGGTAGTCTTAGTTTGTGGGTTTTGTTTATTTGTTTTCTTTAGGTAGTTTTGGTTAGGGGGAGCTGCTGACTCTGACGGTCGACATGTCTGGGTCAGCAGTCGCCATGACTTATTTTATTTTTGATCAAGGAGCCACCATGGAGACATAAAAGAGACACATGTGGATCTGGAGCTGCAGGTTACAGACCTCTGGGTTAGACACATCTGTTCACTTTGTCACAATACTTTTACACGTTCTCAAATTGCATTTGTTTGTTTGTTTATTTATTATCGCTGTTTCTGCTTAACAGATTGTTGACTTTGAGGGATTTGGTTCCACTTTATTTTGTTGAATACATGAATTGCCTTTTTTTTGCAACAAGTCCTGGTACAGTACAACAAAATTGCTCACTATGCACTCAAACTTTAGCATTTAAAAGTTGTTTAGATTTTCACTGCAAGTTTTTTAAAGGGAAAGTGAATTTGCATTTGACTGAATGATTATTTCTCTCAAGTAATAATCCACCTCAAGTTGTATCAGAGAGCTTCTTCCACAGATGCTGATGAATAATTGAATTACTTAAAGACCCATTCTGAGGAAAACTGTGTTTTGTTTCATTTTTTTTTAACATGTTCTTGTGGCATTTTCTAATGATAAAGGAAATATATAAAGCAAATTAAGCTCAACATTTTATTTCTGACAATTTCTTCATTCAAATCAGAAGATGAAAAAGATGCTATAGAAGATCCGCTGGGCAGGCTACAAGCTTCCTGCTCAGCTCCGTTCTGATACATCCACTTACAAACAGATCCATGAACGTCTTATTTTTCCTCCTCTAAACTGGAATAGCTGGGATAGCTCTGATATTGACCACTATTTTTGTTTAACTGATGAGGGAGATTGTGTAAACAAAAAACTCTCAGTTATGTCAACAGTCTCACCCACAACTTTCAAATTAGCTACTGCTGCTCTGCAGAAACTATGTCCTTGGAAAACAAACAGGACTTTCATTGTGCTCAGTCTAAGGACATATTCACACTGCAAAAAATGATTTGTTCTGTTGAGTCTTAAACTTTGAGTTTGGTCTAATGGAGATTTCTGCTCCGGACAAAAACGTATAAAAAAAAATAATAATAAAATAAAATGAAAAAAAAAACACGTCTCTAAATATCTCTTCAGTCATTGGCCAGTAGTTACGGAGGCAGTTCAAAACAGAAAAGATGGATGCCAGGATTGTTCACTTATTCGCTGTCTGTTGTGCGATTGAGTTTGACACCCCTGCCATAGAGCTTCTCTATTCATATACCATTGCATTATATGTGGACTAAAGTTCTGTGAGCGGATTTTACAATATTCATATTTTCTAAAATCAGTTGTCATGTTGAGGCTCTTTCTCACATGTTATAGGATGTTTGTTGACATGTTTAGACTCATCAATGGGAGTACACCCTTTACTCTGACTTTAATTGATTGCCATTCTTTTGCTTATAACTTGGTGTTTGTTTCACAGCAGTCATACAAATATTTTTGATTGTTTTGGGGTCCTTACTTCTCAGGAAGACAATGTGTGGTTCACTCACCTGTTGTCGTGACATTTGTGAAGTTTCTGCCATTTTCTGACACTCTGAAATTAACACTGTTTATTTATGATTGATGATCCTTATTACAGCCTTCTGATATGCTGGTGATGGGGATGGACAAAGAGAGCCTGTGTGTTATTCTCGTAGGATGGATAAATGAAATACTTGCTCAGATCCGTGGGCTCTTGTAAAGGAGGTCTTGGCAGACAGGAGTGGGACTCTGGGATATTTCTGCTTTTGTTTTCCCATCAAATGTCATCACTTCTTTTGGTTTTTCTTCATACTTTATTTAATCGACAGTTACTGGGTATAATACCTCACTTCTGCAAGCCTCAGATGGGGTTTGTTTCTAAATGACTGTGACTGACATTAACTTGGAGGTCCAGCACCAACATTTCATTTTTCAGTATAAAACTACTGTTACATATGTACATGTCTGAAACTGTTTGTGTGATTATATATTTGAAACATCAAGAACTAAATTGCATTTAAGGAAATATTTGTCCATGCAGCAAATGCATAAAAGAAATCATGAAAAAAAAGTAAAAACTTGAAACAAGTAGTTTTATTGATGTGTACAATACACTATTCTTAATAAAAACAAGTATACTGGAACAATTTATTGCTCACAAGTCACAATACTGATAATAAATATACATTGATCCCCATTATGTGGCCTTCAGGTGTGCTAGGCTGCTCCCTTACCTGTAAACCCAAAGACACTGATGTTGAGGAGGATGAGCTCATTGGATCAGGCTAGAGACCAACAGATAAGTGCTTCTTCCACATGTTGAGCGAGAGTCCTTCAGAGGCGGATAGAGGAAGTCCTGCTGGACGTGGTGTCCTGTCCGCTCTGCAGCAAGAAGCTGGACGGTGGTGGAGTTTCCTCCTCGCTGCTCTAACAACAATCAGAGCCGAGCAGGCAGGAAACAGGAAGCGCCTGAGACAATACGGCGGCGAGGCTCCGGACCACCACTGCATTCTTTGGCAACAACGGAGGAAACGGTCCCTCAGAACGTTTTCCCCGCGAGGGCAGGAAGAGCGCTCAACCTTCATCACAAGCTCTGAACCAAAAGACTCTGAACACACTACAGGCTAATGACAGCGCCACCATGTGGCCCAATCCCCTCACCTGCTCTTGCAATCATGAGTTTTGTTTAGGGACTGATCTGGGTCAGGCCTACAGGCAAACAGAGAGATGATCAGACTCCCACTCAGCTGCAAGTCCGGTTATTCTAGTTTCTGTTTTTCTTGTCTCAACAGAGAAATCTAATTTTTACAAGATTCACAGCTGAGACACTTCTTTCTGTATGACCCTTTATGAGAGGAAGAACGCCCACATGGACCCCAGGATCTACAAGGAGGTTAAAGGTCATAGCTCCTCCTCAAACTTCTGTCAGTATATTTCAGAATGAATCATGAATCTGAAACATTTCGAATTAATAATGTGCAGAATGGGGTTGAAGGTGGGGTAGTGGTTAACACTCATCTCACAGAGAGGTCCTGGTTCTAATCCCAACTGGAACCTTTCTGTACAAAATTGCATTTTCCCTCATGCAGGTGTGGGTTTTTCAGGCACTCCAGCTGCATCCTAAAGTCCAAAAACATGCTTTACAAGTGAAGTGGTTTCTCTGAAATTGTTTTTAGGTGTGCATGCGAGTGCATGTGGCTCTGCAGCAGACTGGTAGCCCGCCGTTACTCAATAGTAGCCAGATTGGCTCCAACAATCCTGTGACCCTGAAAGGGATTAAGACGTTTCTGAAAATTGATTGTGCAAAATTTCTTTCTGAGATATTTTTCCAAGTAAACAATTCCAGTAAATATTTTCTCAATTGCATGAAAAATAGGGCTGCCACGATTAGTTGACTAATCGACGACTAATTTCATAGTTGATTATTAGTTACTCTAAATTATATGGAGTTAGAGAGTATAAAAGTTGAAAACTACAATGGCATTCTGCTAGCTTTTTGGACCATTTTGATATTATGTTTTTTTCTTAGGTTATTTATGAGTTTAGCTAATATTTCAACTGCATCCTTGCCATTTTGGCTAATTAAGGATTTTTTTATAAGCTTTTTAGGCTATTTTGGAGTTTAGCTAGTATTTCAGCTACACGCTAGCTGTTTTGGCTAATTTTTTTATTTATTTGACATTTAACTAATATTTCAGCTGGCTATCAGCTTCAGCGTTTTCAGCTTTAGTGTTTTTAGTTATCCATTTCAGCATCTTCAGCGGCCAAATTCAGCTTACAACATTCACACTAGAGTTATCACAGTAAGGCTATAAATCTAGTTTTTAGTTAGTTTAAAGCTAATGATGGTTAATATGTGTGCTTTACATCGCGCATGACCCGATTAGGTGAACAATCGGAAAAAAATAATCGGTAATTAGTGGACTATTAAAATAATCGTTTTAGCAGCACTGTATGACACTCTTTAGTAATGGAAGAGAGTCTGACTTCAACCTAAAGCTGGATGTCATAAGATTTTCTTTTCATTTAATTCGGATTTGCAGTACAGGTTTATCCTACTCAATTCACTATCAAAGCATTTTCAAAGTCCCATTTGAAAAGTTCTGAAAAGATTATTGAAAAGCACTTTTGATTCAGATTAATCCAGTCCACATTTAGACACCACATCACTGAAACTGCACTTCTGAAAGTGATGACATCCATACAAACACTGACTACCAATGGTTCTATTTGACCTGAACGCAACCTTTGCCGTCATGAGAAACCTCTTGACAGGCTGGAAAAGTGGGTTGACTTATCAGGTACAGTCTCCTGCTGGGTCAGATCTTATCTGGATGAGATCAATAGATTGTGCCGTTTCCATGGTGATTGTAGACCTGAGAGTTTCCACGTCATACGGAGTGTCTCAGAGCTCCGTTTTTGGACCTCTGCTGTTCTATCTGTACCTGTGGCCTCTGTCTGGATCAGATCCCGTACCTTGATAATGTTTCGTATCGCAGATGACACTCTGCTCCATGCAGGCCCGTCACCTAATCAATGTGGTCCATCAGACATTCTCTGCCGTTAAGAGAAACTAAAATCCTGGATGTTGTTAAACGTCTTCCTTTGGTTTAGCATCGACAGGTAGAAGTCATTATTTTTGGAAATTAAAGGAAACTGAAGAGCTGTTTGTGGGGAATTTTTTTTTTTTTTTAAATTGGTGAAATGGACTGAGACTTAAGTCTCAGTGCTCACATTAAAATCACTTTTTACTTTAAGGAAATGTTCATTTATAGCCTTAATATATACATTTACTTTTTAAATAAGGATTTAAGTAATATATATTAAATATGTGAAAGCATTGGTCTTTACTAATGTGGAGACTATTATTCATGGGATCCACTTTGAATAAAGATTACATTAATATATAGCTATTACAAATAATAATAAAAAAAGAGACAAAACAAGCTCAGGGAAATTCCTGAGCTAAAAGAGATACTATATTTTCTAGAGTTTAAGTCGCAAGAGAAAAAGAAGAAGTAGAAAACCATATACAAGTTGATCTGGGGTATAAGCGACACTTTTAGGAGAATATCAAACGTGGACGTTTCAGAACAAATCTGCCAAGAATACTAATCTTTTGATCTGTATAAGAAAAACATCAAAGTTTAAGAGGAAAACGGTCAGATTCTCTTCCATGTTTGTTTTGGACAGCACTTCTTCTGCTGCTGTCAGTAGCAAAAGCTTCAGATGCAGCGCCCTCATGTGGTTGTTAGCAGAAACAAGCGCTAAAACACAACCAGTGTTTACTGGGAAGATAAACATATAAGCCTATTGATGTCTTAAAAAATAAAACACAAATAAGTGGCTCCTGAGTATAAGTTGCACCCCTGGCTAAACTAAGAATAAAAATCTGCAACTTATAATCTGGAAAATACGGTAAATCAGTTCTTTACTACAATGATACTTAAACTGATATTTTGGGATTTTAGTCTTTGCTTTCACAGCTGGAGAGGGAGACATTTACACATTCTTCTCACTCTGCGTTTTTGTACTGTTGCATTTTCATCAGGAACAGAAGTTTCAAACTAAAGCAAAGAGCAGCAGCATCAGGAGGACAAACCAATCCACCAACCTCTCAGTCAGTTCAAGTCTTTGGAACTTTATTGATCAACTGTCACACCGAGGAAAGAGAGACACAGTATAAAAGTGATTTTTGAGTTTCACTGGAGACGTTGGTCCTCATTTACTGTTCAAATCACCTCAATCATTTTACCCGCTACACATAAAGTTAAAAATCTTTAAACCACAGAACTATTTTAGAGGATCTTTGTAATTCTGAACATTTTTCCTCCAAATATGACATCAATTCAAAATTAATCTATAGACTTTTTCTGCTATTTTTTCGGTTATTGCTTTTCACATTGAGGAAGTTCTCCTGATTGGGTTTAAAGTTGGATCCCTCAGAACCTCCTCAGACCTTCTGGATCAGCAGTGAGGAGCAGAACCTCATTGATCTGGATCCTGTGGAGCTGTCTGAGGACACAGAAAGGAGGATTCAGATTGGAGCAGAACCAGCGTGAGGCGTTTGCAGGCAGTCAGAGTTTCCTCCGTTTACATTGAACAAACGGCGAGTCAGACTTGGACGCCTAACTGTCCTCGTCGTCGCTGTGGTGCGTCTTCTCCTCGCTCAGGGCGCTCTCGTCGATGTTCTCTAGAGAGTCGGCGCGCTGCAGGGTCAGCTCTGCGGCGTTGATGCACGGCAGCGTGTTCTGCTCCGGAAACATCCACGGCTTCAGCGCAGGGTTGTGTTTCCGCTTCCACTCCGGATACTTCAGAGCCGCCTTGTAGATCTTCTTCATGGCCTGAGAGCAGAGAGACGGTGAGACGGCATTTCACAGACACACAACCCAGACTGAGGCAGAACACCGGACTTCACCTTCGGAGCCACAAACTGAGAGACTCTGTTCACCACCCACTTTGGTAAAGAGCCTGCAGATCCCCGAGGTGGCGGGGAGGGGTGACCACATGGGACAAAAAAAAAAAAAAAGAGAACAAGTTTCCTTAATTATATATATATCAACAAATAAATAAATGCAACACTGTGACCCTTAAACTACTTAAAAATACTGAAGAGGGTGTCTCACCTCGGGGGTCCACCTGAGTCAGGTAGTAGAGGGTGGAGCCTGTGGCTCCATTGGACTGGATCAGGTATCCGGTCAGCAGAGAAACCGCTCTGACATAGTCCTTCTTAGGAGGGTGTTGCTATGGAAACGGACAAAAAGAGAAAATAAATGAAAGATTCCTCTATTAAAAAAAAAAAAAAAAAGGTAATTTTTCTGTTTTCTGCACAGATAGAGCTAAACAAAAGTCTTTGTTTCCGTAAAACAAAAACAGTTCAGAAAATATTCAGATTCTGACACTCTGTTATTTTTTAGCTTTTTTCTTTTTTACCTTTAGAAGACAACTTTGTTTTAAATAGAGCTCAACTATTAAAAGTTTCCCTCACATAACTTTCTACGATTAATCAGATCCTTGAAAACAACATTTAATTATCTTTTCAAACAGACTTAATTGATTTTTTGTTAATCATTTTTGCTTAACCCTCTTGGTGTCTTGTGTGGTTCAGATGACCCTCAAAAGACCTACTCCAATGAAAATCGTGTTTAAAATGTTCTTGTGGCATTTTTCTCATGATGGAGAACATATATAAAGAAAATTAAGATTAAAAAATTAAGATTTCTGAGTATATATGTGTATTTTCAAATCAGGAGAGGACAAAAAAAATATTGTTTTTTTAAAACTTGCAGTTGTTACAAACTACAATCTCGCCGATTTGCTCCACTCTGGTGCATGTACTTTTAAACAAATAGATCCATAAACGTCTTTATTTTCCTCGTCTGAGTGGAATCTGGATCAAATCTGCTATTGGTCGCCATTTTTGCACCTCTAATGTTATGCTGGAGGTGTAAGGGCTGTAAGCTAGTAGAAGAAAGTGTAAGCAGATAGATTATGTGATGTGGGGGCAGGCTTCCTCTGCGCCAACAGTTCTGTCACCACTGAGAGGTAGGGCCGCCATAAACGATTATTTTATTAGTTGAATAATCACTGATTAATTTTTCAGATTAGTCGACAAATCAGATCAATTGCAAAGTGGATGTAAAGCACACATGTTAATCATTAACTTTAAACTAACTAAAAATAAATACAGTTAAGATGATAGACCTCTGTCCTTCATTAGTTTGATTAAAACAAGATTAAATCAAATGAGAGAGAGAGATAAATGACATACTTTCCATCAAACTTGTTTTGACAGGTGCCCCGCCCCTCAAAATGACATTATTTAATATCAGTTTTATATATAAAAGGGTACATTGGGTCAAAGGTCACCTGTCAAAATGAGTTTGATGGAAAGTATATTCCTGATCTCTCTAATGAGGTCGACATCTGAAACAAGGAACTATTTTTCACTAAAAATAAAGTTTTGGTCTCAAAGACTCAAATAATGAAAAAAAAGAGCATTTTTTGGTGCTGAACACTCACAACTTTGTTCAACTTCACTAAACTCTGACTCCACTAATTGAATATTAAATTAGTCGCCGACTATTTTAATAGTTGATTTGTGGACTAATCGTGGCAGCTGTACTGTAAAAAGTTTTTTTGATTTTGTCTAAAAACAGCATAATCACTGAGAACACTTCGTAACCAGATCAAAAGATGTTCAGTATTTTTTTTTTTTCTTTTTTAAAAGGTTAATGTGTGTTTGCATGAATTTTTTAGTTTCCAAACTTCACTCAGAACCTAACCAAACTACCAGTCATTGTCTAGACAATGACATTTTGATAAAAGAGAGAGGAATGAAAGAGATTCACTAAATATAAATAAAATTACAGCTCAGACTTTTTTTTTAAATGATGTCCTTATTTTACAAATGTCTGTCATTAAACAGAATTGTTGTTAATGCTTGAATATTTAAATTAACATTCTGATCAAGATTCCACCTAAAGTCTTTCAAAAACACAATACTGAAACCTAATTGATTTAATGACTTCAGGATTGAAGCTCCATCAATATTTCACAGTAAAGTTGGGTTTCTTTAGATAAAAGACATCGTTTCCTTTGTACAGTAATAAGTTTATGATGTCATCGACTCTAAAATCACAGTTTTTAGCTGCCAATAATCCTGTTCTGTACATGAATGATAGAGCCTCAGCTGACAGAGATATGGATCCGGTCCACCTTTAGGGGGCAACACTGTAAGTGAAAGACTTTTACATTATATACTGTATTTAAAACCCACAAAAGTGCATTAAAATGATCAGCATTAAACATGTCCTATTTTTAATGTTTAAAAAAGCAGATCAGATTTTTAAAATGTATTTTATTCAAAGTTCACCATCAGGAGGTTTTGAATTTAAGACCAGCTGCCATAATATGTCAATATTACAGTAATATGTCAACATGAAGTTTATTGGAGTTTAATTTGCTTCTATGTTGATCCTTCACATCTGAAAGCTGCAGCATCAATGATAACAAAAGTTCTTCTCAATGGAAACAAAACAATTTCATGCTCAAAACCTAAATACTGTGAATAATTTCCTGGTGCCGCCTTAAAAACACTAAACCAGAAAACGTCCCGTTCCTCCTGACGTCTTCGGATCTCAACTCACCGGGTGTTTGACTGAGTAGTTGATGATCAGGTAGTCGTTGCCTAGAGGAAGCCAAGATCTCATGGTGACGAAATCCCGGTTCTTCAGAGGACTAGGACACCTCCCTTCAAACATGTACACACACGCACAAAGATACATGTACACACACAAACATGATGCTAGTTAAAAACACAAAAAAACCCGTAGCAGTTCAGTTATTTCCATGATTTAACAGCTTGTCTATTTGTCTTTAGCAGCAGCTACTGACTGGTTTATCTTTATTACAGAAACTGTTGAGGATTGAAGCACAGATGGTTCTGGAATGTTCACGGAGGAGCTCATGAGATGTTCATGCAGAGTTCAAAGTTCAAACATTTCCCTCAGATTTTTTAAGTGTTAAACAAACTGACCAAGAACGACAAACGGGTCAGCCTGAACGAAGCAAACGTTGATTTTACAGCCAACTCCAGTCAGCTGTAAGGGTCTACTGCAGGTCTCACTCCTGCTTCTGGAGATCTACCATCCTGCTCGTTTTCCTGATCTCTCTGAACTGCTTTCTCCTGATTAGCTGACTCGGGTGTCTCCTCAATTTAAGTGACTGAACACACCTAATCCAGGTAATCAGACGCTAGAAATGCAGGGAAAGTTGGAAAACAGCCAGGATAGTGTACCCAGGACCAGTGTCAGCGAGCCCTGGTCTACTGTAGTCACCTGACCGATGCAAAAGAAAAAAAAAAAAAAAAGGTTTGGTGGTGCTGTGGTTAGCACTCTTGCCTCACAGCAAGAAGGTCCCGGTTCAAGTCCTGGCTGGGGGACCTGAAACAGAATCATCAATGGGGAACCTTTCTGTGTGGAGTTTGCATGTTCGGCATGGGTTTTCTCCAGGGACTCCAGCTCACTCCCACCATCCAAAAACATACTTTCTAGGTTAATTGGTTACTCTAAATCACATGTTATTTTGCGCTTATTTCTAACTTGTATAATTTTGACAACATATATTTTTATGGAGAGTAAAATATTTAAAGTTATTTAAAGTTTAAGTTGATTTATTCTGGAATACAAAATTCTGCCTTTTTATTATTCATAACTATGTTAAAAAGTTATATTTTTAAAAAATTGACATTCTGCTAACTTTTTGGACTATTTTGGCATTTACTAAGATTTTTTTAGGCTGTTTTGGAGTTTAGCTAATATTTCTGCGACATGCTAGCAGTTTTTGGCTAATTTAAGCTTTTTCAGGTTTTTTGTATATTTTGGAGTTTAGCTATTTATTTAGCTTCATACATGCTAGCTGTTTTGGCTAACCCACGTTTTTTAGGCTAATTTGGCATTTAGCTAATATTTTAGCTTGCTATCAGCATCAAGGTTTTCAGTTATCAGCTTCAGCGTTTTTAGCTATCAATTTCAGCATCTTCAGCTATCAGCACTAACATCTTCAGTGTCCAAATTCAGCTTACAGCATTCACACTAGCATTATTGCAGGTAATGCTAAATATCTAGTTCATTACTATGTTAAAAGTTACAGTTTTAAAGTTTTATAAATTTAGTATTTGAGTGTTCAATAAATGTTTATCCTGTTTATCCTAAGGTGTGTTTTGGATTTTGGCCTTTTGTGTGATTGAGTTCGACACCCCTGATTTAAATAACCACTAGGTGTGATTGAGCGTGTGATTGTGGCCCTGCAACAGACTGGCAACCTGTCAAGGGTGTACTCTGCCTTTCCCTATCTTAGGCTGGGTTAGGCTCCGCACCCCCACTGACCCCAAAAGGGACAAAGTAGTTTAGAAAATGGATGGATGGAAAAAAAAAGAAAAAGTACTTTTCTGAGACAAATGTGAGTAAAAATGAGGGTCAAACACTGTGAAGCTCGCAGACACTAAAGTTTTATAGAGCAGCAGCCATATAAAAGTGCTTACTGTATGAGTGTAGTAAGACTTGAAAAGTCTGTTGGTCCAGACCGAGTCTGCTTTGGTCCGAATCAAGTCCTGAACTTTGTTAGTGGTCTGCATTCAGACAACCAGACTTTTCTGCCTCAAACCAAAGCTGGTTGACAAAACCACATGACTCAAGATCTCTTCAGTCATTGGCCAGGAATTATAGGCGGGACAAAAAGAACAATGGAACTCCTGCATTTTACAATCCTTGTTGGGATAGTTCACTTATTCAAACTTTAAATTTTGCCGACCAATTTTGAACATCTGTATCAACATCAGTGTTACATCCTGCTGCTGCTGCCTGACCTTTTTTCCATCCAGTCCTTTGGCTCACCTGGCAGGTGTAGCCAATGTGCCTCAATTGCCACCTGCTGTCTATTTAAGACAGAGGAGGTCACACCAAACCAGGCAGGGAGCCAAGCAGCAGGCTGGGTTTTAGTTGGGGATGGTTTGTTTTGTTCTCCTTCAACCCTTTTATGTCCTCAGCAATCTTAGACTGCTGGGTTTGTTCTGTTAGTTTGGTGTTGGACCTTGGTAGTCTTGGTTTGCAGGCTTTGTTTATTTATTTTAGCTAGTTTTGGCTAGGCAGCCCTTAGCAGGGAGCTGCTGACTCTGATGGTTGATCGAAGTATTTAGTATGGTGGTACAGTCAGGTACAACACTTTACTGATACCTTTGCAACTCTGCAAGGTAATGTGTAAGAAAGGTTCACGGATATGCGTTCATGACATATAGATTGTCAGGAAAACAGTGAGAAGCCATGTACATCTTTCCTACTCTGTTTACATCCCAGAATGACCAGCTACGGTGGCCGTTTGGTCCAGTTTTCCCGCTCAGATCGTATTCAGACTGAAGAAACTTGGAGCGAACCAGAGCTCAGTCTGATTGGAAATGAACTGAGACCACCTTGAAAGACAGCAGTTCCTGGTCCCAGACAAGAGTCCACAAGGGTGTATTCGGAAAGAACATTTGTTCTGGATTATGGAGGAGATAAACTCTGGTTGCCTTTAAGCAAACTAAATTCAGTCTGAATACACCCTTTACCTCCAAACAATACTGCTAAATCTGGAGCAAACAGGCATTTGGGACCAGAGGAAAAAACAAGACCAATACCTTTAAAAGAGAGACAGATAAGATCATGTGACTTCTGTTTCTGTAAGAACATCATACAGACAGTCTTCAGCTGTGTGAACAGACCTGATCTGGATCATATCAGCTTGATGAGTGACAGTCAGGTATGTGTTTCAGCAGGAAATCCTCATACGCAGAACAGACAGACGGGAAGGCTCCAGATTTCTTGCTTAATGTGTTTAACCTTGTTGCATCTTTAGCTCAAGTGTTTCCATTCTTACTTACTCTTCAACTTTTTAAGCAATTACCATAATTCCTGTGGATTCTGAAGCGAAGAAAAGCAGCTTGGCGCCATTATGCAACACTTTGTTAGTAATGGTTGCATATTGAGCGAAACAGCTTTTCTCTGCGTCAGAATCAGCTGATTCACACAGACTGAGTGAAAGGTCAAGAAGTTATGGAATGTCAGAGAGCGTGTTATTTAGATGTCACCGGTGACATCTTTGATGTTGAGGCTCAGAGGTGAGAGGAATGGAGGGTGACCTGGTTGTCTAACAAGACCCAAAATAGTTGGCTGATTAACTGACCTGGCTCCAGCTGGGTTTTTAAACAAGCTTCGTTCTGGAAGTCAAAAGGTCAAACCTCAAGCTTCAGAAATTGAATTGTTACACATGTAAACTAAATATCTGACTTATTTGTTTTTCCAATTTTAAATCCTTTAAAGAGCCACTCCAACCACCTATAGATCTAATGCAGGAGTGTCAAACTCAATCACACAAGGGGCCAAAATCCAAAACACACTTTAGGTCGCGGGCCAAACAGGATAAACATTTATTAAACACTCTAAAACTACATTTTAAAAACTTTAAAAACATAACTTGTTAATATACTTGTGAACTACATATACTCCAATAAAGTTAGTGTGAATGCTGTAAGCTGATTTTGGCTGCTGAAGATGCAAATGCCGAAAGTTGAAGATGCCGAAAATGATAGCTGAAAAAAAACCCTAGGTTAGCCCAAAACAGCTAGAATGTAGCTGAAATATTATCTAAATGCCAAAATAGCTTAAAAAAATCTTGGTAAATTCCAAAATAGTCCAAAAAGCTCACAGAATGCCAATTTTTAAAACTAACTTTTTAACATAATTATAAATGGTAAAAAGGCAGGAATATTATTCCAGAATAAATCAACTTAAACCTTAAATAACTTTCAATATTTTACTCTACATAAAATTATATTTGGTCAAAAATATACAAGTTAGAAATGAGCACAAGATAAAATGGGGCCATTAATAACAATAAAATAAAATGATCTCGAGGGCCGGATATATTTACCTGGAGGGCCGAATCCGGCCCCTGGGCCTTGACTTTGACACAAATAATCTATTTTAAAGTGTTCCCAGTGGTCTTTTAATCATGATTATGCCGTTTTTGACCAAAATAAATAAATAAAAACATGTCTTTTTCTAAGACATAGTTTCTGCAGAGCTGTTGGTGTGGAGTAAGCCTGCACTAGTTTCCCATCATCCTTTTCTTACACCCCCTCACACGCCCAGTGATAGCTGTTTGTGCGCAACATCTACAAGCTTTTCCAAACAGCATTTTTTTGTCTGCTCCTGATTCACAGCAATATTCAGCAACACAATTTTAATATTGTTGTTATTTACACATGTCCTCTATCAATAGAAAGGTCTTCTATCAAGAATGTTAAAAACGGCATTTTAATTGGAGCAGGTTTTTAATATTTAAAGGGTAACCAAACCCGAAATCAACTATTTTTGTCTGTTGGCCTCAATAAAGGGGGTTTAAAAGTGCTGTCTGTTGGTCAGAAAGAAAATTTTTAATAAATTTAAATAAAATTGTTTAATTTTTGAATATGTATTAAAAGAAAAAAAAAAAAAAAAAAAAAAAAAAAAAAATGCGTGTTCTGCCCTCTACAGGTTGAATAGAGGTATTACGGTTGAATTTTGCGATTGGTCAAACCATGTAAGTTTCAGAAGTCTGACGTCATGATCTGCAGCTCCAGTAATGATAACAGTCCAGCCCCCAAGCCCCACCCCTCTGACTGGATTTTCAAATTTCGGCTGTGGGCGGAGTCAGCCTCCAACTTCCCTGTTTGGTCACTCTTTAAGTATATGTTTTTCTTTCACCTTTTTTAGACTATTCGTACCACAGCCTTTGATTTTCCCAGACGTTTAAAACTGATATACTGCAAGATTTTGCTTCTTATCTAAACTTTAATCTCTGTTTTTACTGTTTTAAACTTTATTTGGACACAATGTCTAGCAAGGTTAACCATTCAAATAACTTTTTAAAATAAGATCTGAGGTCAGTTTTTTATGAGTTTCTCTAAATTTTAACATGATAAACCAGAAAAGACCAGAGAACAATTCAACATGAACATTCAAAACAGAACTTCCTTTTCTAGAAATACCAACTTCCTGAGCCGCTTCACTTTTTCTCTCATTTGCATGGAGTTATCAGCTCCCAAGTGGAGTTTAGTTCTGTGCTCTTGCGCAGAACTGATACATTACTACGAGAGTTATTTTTTCAACAAATTACACACATTTCATATAAAAAAAGGGGCTTTAAAGTGCTGCAGCTGCAGACTTCTTCAGGAGCGATTTATGTCAGTAGGAACAGAAGAGACAAACACATTCTGTGGACAATCCTGCGGGGTGTGAGGCGGCTGCAGGACTTACAGGAGTAATATCCCACGTCGGCGTTGACCGTCAGTCTGCCGATGTCGTACGTGTCGATCATGTTGGCGTCCCACTTCTTGCGGTAGTTGATATCATGGAGGACGTCGTACAGCGTCTCCGCCGGCAGGTCTTTGCAGACGATTCTCATCTGAGGTGGAGGAAGAGGAGAGCAGATGATCAGCCTGATATGGAGGAGGAAGATGAGCTTCATCCCAGCCTGGAGAACATGTGAAGTTCAAGTGTATGAAGCAGCTGCTGGTCTGAGTCCCAGCAAGGGGAAACTGATTCTTAAAGTAAATAGACCCTCGTTTCAAGACAAAAAAAAGTAAAAATAAAAATAGTATTTTCCCATTTTTGAGGGAAAATATAGTTTTTCCCAATAGCAAAATAATTGTTAGTTTAAGAAAACACGTCTTAGTGACTAGAAATCTTTTCTTAAAGTAAGGATTATTGGTAACCCATTTTCTGACCACATTTGTTTGGCTTAATTCAAGAAAATCTGGAGTAAGAATTTTTGGCCTGGTTTTGCCGTCTGGTGTGAGGATGCTGAATGTTCCAGCCGGACGGCAGTCAGCCTTTCAAGAGAAAACCTGAAGTAAATGTAAACTCTGCAGTGTGGGACAGGCGTCACTGCAGAGTTGAGGTAATAATCTGGTTCGGAAACACAAAAAATATTGATTACGTTTTTAAATTTCCATTCTAAAACCACTTTTATTGGTTTTACAAAACGGTTTTGACAAATAAAGTAATAAACAAAAGTTGATCTTCTAATAATATAAGAATTTATACATAAAAACTAACAACAAAAGAAATTCTGGGTTAAAAAAATTTTTTAAACATGCTTGAACAAAATAATGTGATGATTTTCATGACTAGTTTGAATTGAGAATACGTTAAACACCAGAGACACATTTGGAACTGTGATGGTTTCTGAACCTGAGGAGTTGTGATCAGTGTGGATCTTTAGGAAGTAAATTTGAAGTCCTGAGGGACTGATCAATACTATCTGTGACAACTTTACATGAACCGCTTTCCCAGACTGAAGAAGATCCCAGTGTGAAGCCTGATCCTGGTTTCTGAGGTGAGCAGCACCTGAACACTCGAGTCTTCCTTCCTTTGCTTTTATTTGGAAAGTTTCATGAGCAGCATCGTGCTTATCCAAAGTTACCATGACAACCACCAACCATCTTCACATAACTGCATCCGAAACATCATGACACGATTTGACTGTCAGTCAAACTCACATTAACCCTTTAACTGCCTGCTCAGCCAAACAGTGAGAAACATTTAGAAAACACGCCTTTTAAAATATTGATTGAGTGTATTACTGCCCAAAGTACGGAGAACCTAAAAGGAAAGCAAAGAAAACAAATTTAAAGTAATTTTAACAAAAATTGAAATAATAAAAAAAATAATTCCGGTTAGTGACTGATGCGCATCAATTAGTAACCAGTACTTTTTTTTATTCAACTCTTTAAAAAAAAAAAAAAAAAAAAAAAAAAAAGATTAGTAACCGGAACTTGTTTTTTTTTACTTCAATTTTTTTTTTCATGTCCCTTGAGGGGCTCTATACCAAGGGAATAAGCAGCAGGAAAAAAAATACCTTTTTTGGTGTTTTTTAAAATTTTGGGGGTAGTTAAAGGGTTAAAATCTTTAGAATACTCAGAAAGATTTTGTGGTCCACTTTAAACTGCAGAAGACCATATTATTAGCCCCCCACCACCGTGCTTCAAGTATTTTTGACTGAGTGTGATCCAACATTTACACTTTGTCAAATAGTTTGTTCAGATCCAGTTCCATTAACTTTCCTGAAAAGAAGAACTCCATGTCCTTCATTCATTCAGTAGCCCTGGTGTCGCATTGGCCCCGCCTCTCTGAATAAATGGTAAATGGTGTATACTTGTATAGCTCTTTCTACCCTCCTTCGAGGGCCCAAAGCACTTCACAGTCACAGACCCATTCACCCATTCACACACACATTCACACACTGGTGGTGGCTCCGCTGCCGAACACTGGCGCCAACCTCCCACCAGAGGCAATTCAGGGTTCAGTGTCTTGCCCAAGGACACTTCAACACATGGGCGGGCAAGGCGGAGTCGAACCCGCTCACTTCTGATCAGGAGTCGACCGCCCTACCGCTGCACCACGGCCGCCCAGTCAGTCTTATACAGTCACTATGTTCACACCGGCCTCAGCAAAGGACGATCAAGCGACCACTTCTAATAAAAACTAAACACTCAAAACTCTCATGTTCACGCATGGCTACAAAGGTTTTATGACACGTGTCCAGGTTAAACCAGCTCAAACTTCGACCAATCAGGGACTCTGATTTGATAGTGACATAGGATGCGTTTTTTTTTTTAATTCATGGAAGTTCTCGGCTGCAATTTCTCTGACTCCAAGTCTTCTATAAATCGGAAAGAAAAAGCTGGAGCAAGATTCACAAGATATACAGTGTTTTGACAAAACAGCTGTAGTTGACGTACATGCGCTAGTAGACAGTAGAAAAAGAACAGAAGAGTGCCAAAATATTGATATTGCAATATATCATGATATTTAGTCCTGCAATTGATTCTCGATGGGTTCTCACCAAGCATTGATCTTTTATTTTTAGTTTGAAGAGCTGTAAAACGTTATATTTGTCATCCTTTGGAGGTAGATTGTTGCACACGTTGCACCAATATGTGTGGCAGCAACATGAATTCATTTTTGTTGTATGTAGTAGTGGTACTTGTTTACTATTGTTAACACTGAATTTTACAAATAATTCCAATTAAATTGGTGTCGATGCTCGTCAAAGACGTAGTATTACCGATTTCAGCAATGTCGCACTAAAGCGTCAATTTGTTGCATAAAATAAGACACAAGTTGCTTTTTATGATTGTCTTTAATTCAAAAAAATAAATGTTGAAAAACTTTCCTAAAAATATGTGTTCTTTTATATATTGTGTGTTATTAGAGACGATTTTCTTTATCAATTAACGCAGTATCGCGATGTCATCGATATCATGAGCCATGTATCACATATCGTATCATGAGGTACCCAGTGAAGCCCAGCCCTAAACACAACGGGCCAAACGTGCGTTCTTGAGCGCGCGTCACATGCCCGCTGTGTCAGTGGCTTAAAACTCTGTACTTGCAGTTGTTTCTCAGGCGCCGAGGTCAAAGGCTAACAGCTTTTCTGACCTCGGTGAAAGTTTCTCTTTAAACTTGTATCGAACATAATCCTGCGGCTCTCGGAGCGCGGTGACGTTTCAGCCGGTGTCCGTCTCAGCGCCACACACGCTATGTGAGAGGGCGCTCGCGGCGCTACGTCACTTTTTTCCACTGCCACGCCGCTCCGGCAGCATCAGGCTCGGCTGCGCCGCTGACATCAGATATGGCGAGGGTCAGCGCTGGAAAACGTTCCGTGTAACTCAATCAGCACCACTCTACTGCATCATCAATCATTCACGCCTTCAACCATCCGTCAGCCTCCGTCCGTCTGCAGCGTCTCACGATTCCCAAAAGACAGACTAGTTGAAGGACAAACATCCGCCAAAAAGAAGAAAGTCCTGCACCAATCATACAAGCCTGATGATCACGTCACATCACCCTCCATCAAGAATTACTGACAGTTCTGTGTTGAATTGGACTTGAAAGTGTAATCTGACCAGAAGAATGTAATCTCCTCACAGAGAGCAGCAGGTCGTTCTGAGGGTCATCACGTTTGCCGACGATGGTCCGTTTGCGTCTTTGTCTCTGTGAGCAGCAGGTAAACACGCGAGAGGTTTCCTCTCCTCTTCAATCATTCATGATTCAGAAGAAACACCTCACTGCTTCAGAAAAACATGCTAAATTATTCAGAAATGGCATCATCATCAGAGCAAAGACTCACAGCTGTCCACAATAGACTTCCTGTCACGTGAGAGGCTACTTCCTGTCTTTTAATACGGTTTCCCAAGTGGGAAAGGACACACAAAACACAACAACCCCCGTTTACACCGACCTTTACACCCAAGATTGTTTCCGACTCCGCCCCCAAGGACATCCACCCACATCAAGCTCCTCCCCTTGAATCTTCTAAGCGTTCCAAAATCTCGTTCTTTCAGGCAGTCGCTCCCTGACTCTGACTGGAGCGCCATCCCTCCATCTCTGCGTCAGATCACAAGTGCTGCCACAAACGATTATAATACTTGACTAATCAAAAAATTAGTCGACTAATCGGGTCATGTGCAAACTGGATGTAAAGCACACATCTTAACCATCATTAGCTTTAAGCTAACTAAAAACTAGAATTATGGCATTACCTGTGATAATGCTGTAAGCTCATTTGACCAGTGAAGATGCTGAAATTGATAGATGGAGAAGAAAAAAAAACTGGAGTTGATAGCTGAAATAGCTGAAGCTAATAGCTGCAAAGCTAAAGCTGATAGCCAGCTAAAATATTAGTTAAACTCCAAATTAGCCTAAAAAAATGTTAAATTGAGGTTAAATTAGCCAAAACAGTTGGCATGCTTCTGAAATATTAGCTAAACTCCAAAATAGCTTTAAAAAAAAAAAGTCCAAAAAGCTGGCAGAATGTTAATATAACTTACAACTTTACTACACTCTGACTCCATATAATATAAATTAACGACTATTTTAATAGTCAATAGTCGATTCACCACGGCAGCCCTACAGATCACGTCAGGCAAGTTTAAAAAGACAAGTTAAGACGTTTTTAGCGGGCATTTCTTTAGATATTATTTACTTACAATGTTAGAGGATGTCCCATGTGTCATGATTAGATTGGCTGGATATCGACGTACTCTTAGATCAATACTAGTTGCTCTGGCAAAACAGATATAGCAGATTATTTTAACATTTCAAATTTAGATTTTAATGTTTAATGTCTTTTTAAAACTATATCTTGTGCACAGCAGTAAAAAAGTGAAACTAGAAGATGCTCTTGAGCGAATGCGTCCCACTAATGGAATAATGTGGTTAATTATTATAATTATCATGGATCAGCTGTTTGATCAGTTGTCAGAGTTTTTGCTTCCTTTGAAGCCTGAAATGAAACAGACGTCACATCTGACTAAAACGTGCTTTTACATTTATTAAACAGGAAAAATGCTCGGTTCAGCCAATAGCACCAACTTTGTAAGATCATCCCAGCTCTGATCAGAGTCAGCGTTGTAGGAATTATGGGTAAAACCTCAGTCAGAGGCGCCCTTTAACTGTAGCAGTGATCAGACAGCTGTAAAGAATGAATGAGAACCAGAAAGAAATAAAAACAGAAATAAAACTAAGTAAGCGAACAGACACCCCCTACAGGACACCACAGAGAACAGCTGATCTCTGCATTGCAACTAGAGCTGCAACGATTAGTCGACTAATCGACTATTAAAATAGTAATTTAATAGTCGATAATTTATCTTATATGGAGTCAGAGTGTAGTAAAGTTTAATGTTATAATGTATTCTGTTAGCTTTTTGGACTATTTTGGTATTTATTAAGTTTTTTAAGCTATTTAGGAGTTTAGCTAATATTTCAGCTACATGCTAGCTATTTTGGCTAACTTTTTTTCAGTTTAAGCTAATTTGGCATTTAACTAATATTTTAGATGGCTATCAGCTCCAGTGTTTTTGACCAATAGCTTCAACATAATTAGCTATCAATTTAAGCATCTTCAGCTATAAATTTCACACTAGCATTATTGCAGGTAATGCTATATATCTAGGTTTTGGTTAGCTTAAAGCTAATGATGGTTAAGATGTGTGGTTTACATCCAGTTTGCGCATGACCTGATTAGTTGACTAATTGGAAAATATAATTGGTGATTAGTCAACTATTAAAATTATTGTTGGTGGCAGCATTAATGCCAACACCCAGCATCTCCTAACAAGAAAAACAATAAAAAAGAAGAAAATACTTCTCTAAAGTCTGCCTTAGAGCTACTGAGCAAAGCTCAGTTAGAATGCATAAACCGGTTCCTATTAGGTGAATTTCCCCAAACAGGAAGATCATCAGAAACTTCTGCTCGCTAAGCAGCTTCACCTCCAGAACCAGAAATCAGAGAAGAGCGGCTGAAACCTGTCCAGCAGCAGTAGCCTCCCAGCATGCACTGCAGTCGCCCTCTCATCAAATATTGACTCTGGGAGCAGAGCAGCTCGCCTGAGCCCGAACTGACGTGGTGATGACAGCCGAGCTGCAGCAACACGAGCCAGCAGAACCAAGCTCCAGACAGAACCGGACCGTCTGCAGCTCCAGAACCGCTGATGCCGCACAGTCGTCTCCTCCAGAAGGTCTGAGCTACTTCAGGAGACTTGTGTCAGTATGCATAAAGAATAAAAAGAGCACGTCACCACGGAAACAAGCATCAGAACTCAACCATGATTGACTGGCAGATCAGGAGGAAGTGACGCTCTGTCTGACATTCCTATCCATGTTCTCGAAATCACTTGAAAAACTGCATTTCTACAGGACTGCACCCTGCAGAAGAACAGCTTCAGGTGATGGAGGTTTTGTTCTGATGGCAGAAGAATTTCAGACAACATGAGCTCACCTCTCATTCAGGATTTCAGAGACTTCCTCAATTTGGTTTCAACACATTTACATTTTAAGTTTTTTTTAGTTTAAATTTAGTCAAAGTTTTAAAAGTATCTGAAAATATCTGAATGTCTTGAGTGATGATTTCAAATACAGTTGGTTCAAGCAGGTGTTTGTGAGGATGAGATCACACAAATGAACCTCTGACGTCATCAGGAACCAAACCTGCGCATGGAATGACATAAACACTGAAATGCTTAAAGACCTGAGAAACTTTAGGATAAAAAGTACCTGGATCCGACAGAAAACGGGTCTGAATCTTTTAAGAATCTACTTTTCGCAGGTGTGCGCGCGCGGCCTCACCTTGAGCTTCTGCACGGCGCAGCTCTCCTCCTCGCGGCACCACACCGTCACGCCGCTCTTGTTGTAGCGGCTCTTCCATCCGTCCTCGCTCAGAACCTGATCCCTGAACGAGGAGAAGTCCGAGTCGTCCGGGATCTGAACCGGCATCTCCAGATCAACCACGAGTCCTTCCGAACCGGAAACCGCAGCTGCGCATCAGCGAGCGTCGCGCGCGCGCGGCCGGCACGGCGGCTAGTACCGGGTCCGAGGAGGAGCTGGGGCGGAAGCGGAGCAGGTCCAGGTGCGGGTCTGAGGAGCAACCCCCGGAGCGGCGGCTTTTATCTGCCCCCTCCCGCAGAGATAGGACTGAGAAGAGAGCGCTCACTCTGCTGCTTTTTCACGAGGCTCAGGTGCTCACACCTGTGAGCGGGGGGGCGGGGTTTGGGTGGGTTCGGTTTGGAGTTCGGCTGGGTTGATCTCACATGTGGTGCTGGATGCTGTTACCATGGAGATCCGACTATGAAAAGAGCATTAAAAGCCTGTTATAGGAACAGTCTCAGTGGAACCAACTCCTGAAGTTCTGCCCCAGTTCGGATCCAAATCTTACTCTGGATCAGAGATCAAAGCAGGCCTCGGCTCAGAACTTTCCATGACTTTTCTGAAGAACATCCGTCCAGAACTTGTAGATCAGAGTCTCCATCTTCTCTGTCAAGCATCTCTGAGGTGCGTTCAGGTACCGCGGTTAATATGAATTACGATGACCTCAGCCCTGGAGGCGACCTCCTCTACCGGCTCCTGGGGTCCAAACCAGAACTTTTTCGGATCATGTGAACAGAGTGATGTTCATCCAGACTATTGTCCCTTTTATTCCTTTGTTTGGATGTTAGACATTAGTTCTCCTCGCGTTCAGTGAAACTAAAATCCGACCTGCTGATTTAACGACGTGAATTGTGTTTCCGGTCTGGCCTCGCAGGTGTTTCTCTCCGCAGTTTGTTCACCTGAGCGTCTCCAGCAGATTGAGGTCATAATGCCTGAGAGTCCGGACTGCACTCAAACGCAGCAGTACCCGACACCTGTTGTTCAGATGGAGCAAAAGCAGGTGTGTCAGAAAGATCAAGTATCAGATGTTTCCATTTTGTAACGCATTGAATCCAAACACAAAAGAGGAGGAAGAAGCTTCCAGAACTGCAGAAATGTCATCTTCTGCTCATCTGTCAGCAGTCGGGCACTGACCCTGAAGGCTGCAGGGCCTCATACAGGAGCTTCTCAGTTTAAAACCACGATCACTTCCTTGATGATGGTGAGGAGGAGGAGGAGGATCTTTCATTTTTAATGTTCTGTTTTATATCGGGGGAATCAAAGTTGGTTTTATCGCCCTCTGGTGGACACTGATGGAAGATCCCCAGACTTTTTGTTTACCTTGTAGTCCTACTTCCGGCGTAAGTAACCATGGAAACCACTGAAAGGTGTGTTCATGTTCTAAGAGATTTAGAAATTTGTGATTTTATCATCACTCTTTTAGAATCCAGACTTCCCAGAATTCTGTCTGTCAGGTACTTCAGGTGAAGAGATACTCCTGTTTTTTAGCAGAAGCCTCCATGTGTCCTGATTCTGTCTCATCTTATGCATGGAACTGTGAAAGTTCATTTTCTGTAGAATGTCGGTCATAAAAAAGGAAGTTTGGGAAAGGTCAACGTGAGCTAAAAAAATGACAGAAAAACAGAAACATCAGAGTTATTACCTGCCTTTCACCAGCAGAGGGAGCCAAACTGCACCACTCTGCTGATTCCACTGAGGTGTTTGAAACCGTCAGTGCCACCACCCCGGCTGAGTACCTCAATCTGACCCCCACACTCTCAGTTAAACGAGATGTGACCCCAAACCAAGGAAAAGTCTTAGCGAAAGCCTTCAAAAATCTAAAAACTGAAACTTAGAGCGTATAAAACCTCCAGCACAAAAACTCCAGGCCTCAAGGGCCCACTTTCCAGCAAACCCGTCATTGTACGGCAGAACACACCTGCTCCAGGTGATCAGCAGCTGGTAGGGCAGGCTTTCTGGAAAACCACCATAGACAGGTTTTTTTCCATCTGTACTAAAAAGGAGAGAGGATAGAAAATGAACTTTATGGGTGTTTGACTTTATTCTAACCAAGTAAACAAAGTAAAATGACGATGAGACCTGCCTGTTGTTGCTTCACATTGATCATTTTGTTCTGAAATGAACCATTCATGGATCACAGCTGAACCTAAAGTGTCTGACACTGCGACAGGGTCCCCATCTTTTAGTGTTGGGCCTTAATGTCCCATGTTGATCATCTTTTGATCTATTGTAAAAATGACTATGATGCCAAAATAATAATAAAAAAACCTATTTGTTTTTTAGACCATAGTTTCTGAGTTCATTAGAAATTTACCTCGGAGATGTTGGCGAGACTGTTGGCTTCCCGTCATCCATCTGTTTACACGCTCTCCTGCTAGCTTACAGCCCCCCACACCCCCAACTTAAAAATAGCGGTGCAACAAAAATGGAAAGCATCATCGGAGCTATCCACCTGTACAGTTTTGATCCAGATTCCAGCTCAGACGAGGAAAACAAAGACGTTCATGGATCTATTTGTCTGCAAGTGGAACCGGAGCAGGGAGTGAGGGGCCACTGGTCACACGAAAGATGGTTCCAGAATCACTAGCCAGAAACAGAAATTTTGCAACATTAGCCAGTTGTGTAAGCGGAAATTTCCTGAACTTTAGGAAATCCTTTTAAAAACTTTTCAGAACTATCAGCTTTTAAGGTTAAAATGTGATTAATCTGTAACTGTCTAGCATTTTAGTGTGCAAAAAATAGGACAAAGAACGTTTTTTTCAAGTCAATAACTGGAAAAATGCATCACCTTTGATCATACTTTTTTCTGAAAGTAGTCGCTGAAGATGCTAAAACTTTTAACAGAAAATGGTGACACAATTTACTTTAATTGCTGAAGGGATTTGCTGAAAATGCAAAAGGTATTTGCAAAATGGTAAATTCGCTAAAAAAAAAAAAATAGATATTTCGCTAAAGAACTATTAAAGAGTGCTGAAGTTGACCTAAATTTCTAAAAAATATTTAGTAAAATAGCTTAAGAGTCCCTAATACATGCCAATTTTGCAAAAATATTTAGTGTGTTGCTTAATTACAAGCTAAACTCCAAAATAGCCTAAAATTCCTCAGTAAACTAAATGAGTAAAAAACTTTAGCCTGTTACTAAAATAGAAGCTAAACTCTAAATTAGCCTATACAAATCTTAGTACACAACAAATTAGCCAAAAACATTAGCATGTTGCGAAAATATTAACTAAACTGATTTGTTTTTAATTATTATGAGAGATGAAAACATATTTTATGAATATATTTAAATTCTTGTTACTAATCCTGCTTAAAATTAATAAATTTGTAGCCTTTCTTATCATTTTCTTTGGGGCATATTTTGCTCAACATTTCAAAACTAAAAAGTTTATGAATGCCGAAAATAAAAGCAGTAATGTCCTGAATGAGCTGATTCCAAGATTGCTGAAATCACTGAAAGTGTGGTTGAGTTTTTAGGTGAAAAATGTACGGAAAGGAACAGAAGAATAACTGTCCAAATTGTATAACTACACCTGTTAACCTCCGGAGAAATAGCTGGCGACATGCTGCTTACCGGGTTCTGGTTGAGGACTTCCGGTCAAGGATTTTGGGCGCGAATGAGGTTTTGTTTGCGGCTGGCTCCGGGAGGGGGATGGATTTCTGTCTATTAATTTTCGAGTGCCATATTTTGTGTCCAGATTCTCTTGCAGAGAGCTTGTGGACCGCCACAGTGGCTTCTACAAGCTTTTTCAAACTGCATTTTTTCATCTGCGTCGGATTTACAACAATTTGAAAAAAGAAATACTCAGAAATACAATTTTAACCTTAATTGTCTTTAAATATTTCCTCCATCATGATATAAATGGTACAAAAACACTATTAAAACACATTTTTCCTTGGAGTGTCTGTGATTCCTTCCCTGTTGGGTGAAGCTCTAGTTCTGAAACTTCCAGCTTCAGTATGAAGTGACATTTTTCTGTACTCGGCCCACAGCAGCAGCCCCAGGCGGTGAGCACTAATCTGCTGCATTTCTCTGCTCATATACCTGCTGGAGCTCAGATAAGTGGAAGCAGAGCGTCTGCCGTCCTGCAGCCCGGCAGCAGCAGGAAGTTCCCACGCTTGTGAGTTCTTCCCGTCTTCTGTGCACCAGCTGCTCTTCATTTACATCCCATCAGCTGCACATGAAAGCAGCAGGAACTGAGCTAATCTGTGTCTGTCAAACTGAAAATGAGCGGTGGAAGAGGTGGTCTGCAGCTGGGGTGAGGCAGAGCGCCGCTCTGACCACACGGAGCTGCAGCTTCCTGTCTGGCTGTTTGGCTTTCCTCATCTGCGGCTGAAGTTCAGGTGAGGCCTGCAGGGACGTATCCCACAGACCGTCTCCGTGGAGACGGGCTCTGCTGTCCTGCTGTCCTCATGCTGAGCTGCTGCATGCGTGTTTGGACAGATGTGCAGCGTCTTTTGAACTGCGGTGCCTTCACAACCAGTGGGACTTTACACAACCAGCAGCTTAGTTCACTTTGTTGGTGGTTGTCTGGAAACTCCTGTCGTCCTGTGATTACTTAATGATCTGAAAGCTAGCTTGGCTTCCATGACAACACAAACAAACACTAATCACGCCCCCCACTGCTTTCTTTTTCCTTCTTGTTTTTCTATTTTAAACTTTCCTGTATCATCAACTTCTCTAACTGCGTTTATCCTTTCACTTCAGTTCTTTCTTTAGTTTTCTGAACTGCTTGCTTTTCTTTCCCCCCTTCTAAACAGTGGAGATGAACCATCACATCCTAAAAACATCTGTGGGCAGAAAAAAAATCTTTTTCAGTCATCATCAAGGAGGATGAAAGTGAACTGGAGCCTCTTTGAAGGCGTTCTCCAGAGACGAATCTCTCTCTAAACACAGTCACATTCGGTAAACAAATGTTTTCTTCAAACATTATAGTTGGTTCACCTTCTTACAGTCAATATGAATTTCAAGTCACTTTCACACTAAGCTGATTGGTCCACACTAGAGTTTCTGACCTAACATGGTGACTGTCGGGAGGTGTGCTTGCTGTTAGCCCCACACCTCCCTAGCCTGCATGACATGTAAGTGAGCTGTGGGGTCACTGCACTTTAAATGCAGACGTTTTTCTGGAGGGAGGTGATGTAAAGGATGTCTGCACCAATCTGAGGAGGCTTCAGATATCAATAGGTTAGCAAAAAGCTTAGTAGATGGTAGAGCTGATTTCAATGCCACCAACTAGTTAATCACCTAACACAGGGGTGTCAAAATCAATCACACACCTTAGGTTGCGGGCCAAACGCAACAAAAATTTATTAAACACCTCAAAACTACATTTTTAAAACTTTACAACCGTTACTTTTTAACATAATTATGAACTACATATATAGCATTACCTGTGATAATGCTAGTGTGAATGCTGTAAGCTGAATTTGGCTGCTGAAGATGCTAGTGCTGATAGCTAAAAACGCTGAAGCTGATAGCTAAAAATGCTAAACCTAATATTTGAAAACGACAAAGCTGATTGCCAGCTAAAATATTAGCTACATGCCAAATTAGCCTAAAAAAAACCTTAAATAAAAAAACTTTGGTAAGCCAAAATAGTTATCATGAAGCTGAAAAAAATAGCTAAACCTCAAAATATCCTAAAAACTCTAAAAAGCCTAAACTAGCCAAAGCAATTACTGTGTAAATCTTAGCCTAACTCCAAAATAGCCCAAAAAACTTAAATAGGAAAGCCTAAAATAGCCAAAACAGCTAGTATGTTTCTGAAATATTAGCTAAACTCCAAAATAGCCTAAAAAACTAATAAGAAAAGCCTACATTAGCCAAAACCCCTAGCATGCAGCTGAAAAATAGCTAAACTTCAAAACAGCCTAAAAAACTGAAAAAATCTTAAATTAGCCAAAACAGTTAGCGTGCAAATTTTAGCCTTCACCACCTTTCCTTCCTCCACTGTAATCTCATTCACCAGTGCTATTAAGCTCTCATTGTTGGTGTTCACATTATTTAAGGTCCTCAGTTTCACATCCACACTGCCAGTCCGTTCAATTAGTTCATGTTCCAGCAAGTCACAGTAGATCTAGTTGTTTCGTAGTTTTGACCCTTTTTCTGGACCTGTTAACAATTTTCAGCCTGTCTCTTTTTGGAGTTTTTCCTGCCCTGTTTTTTCTCCACAGTTTTCTCCTTGATGAGTTTGAGGTTTCTGGAGTCTTCATTTCATCATTGAGTAAAGCTTCGTGGTTTTTCACCCTCCTGTGTATATTTAGCCTCCATACTTCTACAGTGCGGAACCTTCAGTCATTCTGGTGACACCATCAGCCCATGCGCATCTACACCCCAGTTTCTTCTGCTGCTTCAGGAGCTCCTCTACGTAAGAGATCACCATCACCCCAGGCTTGGAGTCAGGATCACTAATAACTGCTTATGACTTTCAGGCTCACCTGTGCATCTGGCGGCAAATAAACTACCTCCACCTCCAAAATAAACACTTTGAGACCTGTGGTTCCTCTGCTTCGGTTGTCTCCTGAATTCTTAGCAAAAACAGCCTTAAAAAGTTTGTAAAAAGCTAAGTTGGCCAAAACAGCTAGTGTGTAGCTGAAATAAGCCTTAAATAATCTTAGTGAATGCCAAAAGGCTTGAAGAATACTTTTTTTTACCCTTTTAAACCATAAATTATCATAATTATTTAAAAGGCATTACTATTATTCCTAAATAAATCAACTTAAACCTTAAATAACTTTCAGTATTTTACTCTCCATAAAAAAAAATATTTTGTCAAAATTATACAAGTAAAAAATGAACACAAATAACATCAAGCCATTAATACTAATAAAATGTGTAGGGCCAGATCCGGCCCCCGGGCCTTGACTTTGACACATGTGCACTAAGTGTTTCAATGATAAAATCAAAGTCATTTTTTCAAAGTCAAACATTACTTATAACAGTCAGATTCAGCTTCTTTAAGTCTCTTTTGAATAAGTTTTCAGTTTCTTGTAAAGTTGGACTCCTGCGCGCCCCCGCGCGGTCACCAGGAACACTGCAGATGTTGAGTGACTCCTCTTTGAAGCCAGCTGCCTCCTCCACATCTGTCTGCGCGTGCTGGCTCCTCCTCATCGTCCTCTTCCTCCTCCTTTCGGGGTATAAAGTGGACCCCGGCGCCGCTGCGGGGTCTGCAGAGAGGAGCAGGAGAGAGGAGGAAGAGGAGAAGATGAAGGCGTGTGTGCTGGTCCTGGCTTTGTCCCTGGTTCTGACCGTGTGCGTGGCCCGGTCTCCCTTCCAGACGGTTCTCCAGCACAGCCGGATCCGGGGCCGGCAGCAGGGGTGAGTGTTGTGGTGAAGCGGGTCGGAGCAGCGCGGTTCCGAACTCAGTTCTGTAGTTTAGCTGCAGGAGGATCAGCTGATGGATCCGATTAAAGTTCTGGCTTCCTCATTTTCCTCCGAGGGTTTCTGAGCTGCGACAGAAGCGGACTGGGTCTAATTTGGAGTTCATTCGAACTTTTAGTGTCTTCTGCTTCCTGAACATATGATGAAACCGAAAAGTCTCCTTTTATGCACGAATTACGGTAAACAGACAGAAACCTGTAAGTTTTTATTTAGGAAAATCATCATAAATGTCACAGAAACAAAATAAACACTTTTTATGATTTCCTTTGAAAAACAAATTTATTATAAGATCATAAATCAATTCCAGCTAATGTAACACGTTATGGTGTCTCAATTAGAGCTGACAAACGTTTATTTTAATAGTTGACTAATCACCGATTATTCTTTCCAATTAGTCGACTAATCGGATCATGTGTGAACTGGATGTAAAGCACATCTTAACCATCATTAGCTTTAAACTAGCTAAAAACTATAAATAGCATTACCTGTGATAATGTTAGTGTGAATGCTGTAAGATGAATTTGGCCACTAAAGATGCTAGTGCTGATAGCTGAAGGTGATAGCTGATAATGGTGAAGCCGATAGCCATCTATAATATTAGTTAAATGCAAAATTAGCCTAAAAAAAAAACTGAAAAAAAGCCTTAACTAGCTAAAATAGCTAGCATGTATTTTACAGATTAGCTAAACTCTAAATTAGCCTAGAAAACTGAAAAATTCCTAAATTATCCAAAATAGCTAGCATGTAAGCTGAAATATTAGCTAAACTCCAAAATACATGTCAAAATAGTTCAAAAAGCTAGCAGAATGCACTATAACTTTCAACTTTACTACACTCTGACTCCATACAATATAAAGTAACAACTAATCGGGTGTTAAATTAGTTGTTGACTATTTTAATAGTCAATTAGTCAACGATTAATTGACTAATCGTGGCAGCCCTATAGACTATCGTCTCAATTGAAACATTCAGACTTTTCAAATCCAGTTTGAAGCAGGATTTCTCCTTTAATTTATTCTGTTACCTGTGATCCATCATGGGAAGTGTCACAGACAGGCAGACAGCTGGTTCCACATGCAGCAGGTTTATTAACAGTCCACAGAGTAAGCAGGGTCAGACAGGCAGAGGTCATACACGGGCATGGGATCATCAGAGACGAGCGAGAAGATGAGTCAGAGTCCTGGCGAGGGGCAGGCGGCAGGCGGCAGGCAATCAGAGTAGCAGGGTCAGAGGCAGAAGGTCAGGTCCAGTAGTAAACGCTCAGAATTGCAGGCAGGGTGGCACAAACAAAACTTCGCAGAGAGTGAAGTGTGGAGCCAGACTATATGCTGAGGAGGTGATGAGGTGATGGGAAACAGCTGATGCTGATGAGTCCAGGTGAGGGCAGGTGGTGAGCTTAAAACTCTGGTGAGCGCTCCCTCTGGTGACTGGAGACGGTAGCACCAGATTGCTCCATGACAGGAAGCTGCAGGTTCATCACTTCATCAAGTTTGGGTTGTGGTTCTGAGTCACGTGAGGTCCAAATGCTTCTTGATTTTACTGATCTTCTCCAAAACTGTTAGAGGGAAACAGTCTGTTGTTGTAGTTGAAGCTGTTGTAACACAGGTGTAGCAGGACATGCTGGAGCGGCCGGATCATTCACTGAATACTGGGTTAGAATGGAAAATGTAAAAATATTTTTTAAAAAAATGTCAAGGAACTTAAGTCGCTAAATATTAAAAAGTACTATATTATCTGCTGAATGAGGAGTTCTTTGAGGCACTTTTTGCTACTTTGTATATAAACAGAACAAATGACAACAGATTTTGTTAAGTCGATCAATAACACAGACTAAAGATGGGGAAATATATGACTTACAAATATGAAAATACTACAACCCTTTCAAAAATCTGGTTCCTAAATGATGTGTAAAATGGAATTATAGTTTAACCCTTTAATACCGGCGCTCCAGTGTTTATGCTCTTTGATTTATTGTAATTTTTAAATTGTTAACACGATAATTCCAGTAGATTCTGAAGTAGAAAAGTGTCTCGAGCTGTAATTCTGGAACTACGTTGATCATGTTAACAATAAAAAAATATATATATATTTTGAAGTGTCACCAATGACACCTCAGGTGCTAAAGGGTTAAAATCCCCTCCAATGAAAACTGTGGTCTTGGTGTTTTTAACATGTTCTTGTGGCTTTTTTCTCATGATGGAGGAGATATTTAAGAAAAATCAAGATTAAAATGGTATTTTTGAGTATTTCTTTATTACAGTTGTTGTGAATCAGGAGCAGACAAAAAAACCAGTTCTAGATGTGACCTAAAAGCTACTACGGCAAGCCACAAGCTCGCTGCTCCGCTCAATTCTTAAGCCACAGAAGAAGAAGTTTATGAAGAAGTTTATTGATGTTTCTCATTTCAAAATATTCAGAAAAAAGAGTTACACATTTTTAAAGTAATTTTTTACTTTAATACCTAAAAATGGGCTCAAATTAGTACAATCTTGAATCAGAAGGAACACCCAAAGTAGATGACTCAGAGATTTAAGGAGTCATCTGTTCTCAGTTTGGAACTTTAAGAGACAGACGACTCTCAGAGAGACTCAATAAGGTGAAAAGCTGAACAAGAGGAAGTCAGGTTTATGCTGGAAGGATTTCTCATTCCAGGCTTGTCTTCAGGTCTGTATCCGGTGCCACAGGGTGAGACGGTCCAGTCCCTGGTTCCAGCTCCTTGATCCAGTCTTTGGCTGACTCTGTGTGTGTGTACTTGTGTGTGCTGAACTCTCTGACTCCGTTGTCTGCTTTGTTTCAGGCCGAACGTTTGTGCCATGCAGCAGGTTAAAGACACAGGCAAGAAATATTTCACCAACTGCAAGCAGTGGTACCACCGGAAGATCTGCGGCAAACCCACGTGAGTCCAGTTCTGTTCTGTGTGGGTGTGGGAGGAGCAGAGCTCCAGGATGCTTCTGGGTTTCCACCAGAACTTCTCAGCCTAACTTTACTCCTGCCAGACCCAGTCGACAGAACTTTAAATGAATCCTACTTTTCAGAGTTTACTGAAGCCCAAACTGTTGGTGAGGGTTCTAAAAGGTACGTTTTTGTTGTCGTTTGAACCAAATTTCTGGGTTCTCTGTGCCTGAAACATCGGACGCACCATGAACTGAAGAGGTCTAAACCAGACGGATCAGATCAATCACTGGAGTTCTTGAGTCGTGACTGGAAAACAGTTTCTAGATCAGGGGTGTCAATGTCAGTCGCACAACGGGCCAAAATCCAAAACACACCTTAGATCATGGGCCGACAGGATAAACATTTATTGAACAATATTTAATCTACATCCGTCCATCTCTCTTCAGAATCCCATTTGGGGTTATGGGGTTGCTGGAGCCTATCCCAGCTACTGTTGGGTGAAGCCTGAACAGGTCAGCAGTCTGTTGCAGGGTCTACATTGGTACTCTTCAGACCAGTATGAAGCCGCCTACTGGTCACCAAATGAACTGACCCGTTTTCATTTAGCTTTGGTTTCCATCTGGAAGTTAAAGGTTGGCCCTCAAAAAAGCTGCTGTGAGTTTTCTCCTTGAATAGAGTGGAACTAAAGTGTTTGTTTCCACTCCTCACACAAACAAAGCAACCCCAGGATGGATCTTCACTTTTCTGCCTCCATGATTCCTAATCCAGAAGGATCTCAGAGCTCCCTCACTAACAGAACCGTCAGGTCGGGCCGCAGCAGTGGGTTCCCGCTGAGTCAGGATTAAGTGTTTAATTTGTGTGTTCCTCGTCTTTCACTTGTTAAACTTCAGGTATGTTCCTGCAGCGTCTCTGTGGCTTTCTTTCATTTGATGCTGAGCGGCAGAGAAGCTCTGAGCTTTTTTAGAATGTATTTAGTTTCAAAAATCAGCATGTTTTTGTGTAGACCAAGTGTGTCAAAGTCGAGGGCCAGATCCGGCCCTCTGGGTAATTCTATCCGGCCCTCCAGATAATTTTATTTTGTTATTATTAATGGTCCGATGTTATCTTGCGATTATTTCTAACTTGTATCATTTTGACAAAATATATTTTTATGGAGAGTAAAATATTGAAAGTTATTTAAGGTTTAAGTTGATTTATTCTGGAATAATATTCCTGCCTTTTTATTATTCATAGTTATGTTAAAAAGTTACAGTTTTAAAGTTTTAAAAATTGGCATTCTGCTAGCTTTTTGGACTATTTTGGCATTTACTGAGATTTTTTTAGACTATTTTGAAGCTTAGCTAATGTTTCAGCTACATGCTAGCTGTTTTAGCTAACATAAGTTTTTTAGACCAATTTAGCATTTAGCTGGCTATTAACTTCAGCATTTTAACTATCAATTTCAGCGTCTTCAGCCACCAAATTCAGCTTACAGCATTCACACTAGCATTATCACAGGTAATGCTATATATCTAGTTCATGATTATGTTAAAAAGTAACAGTTTAATTTCTTTTTGTTTTAGAGTGTTCTATAAATGTTTATTTTTTTCGGCCCGCGGCCTAAGGTGTGTTTTGGATTTTGGCCCCTAGTGCGATTGAGTTTGACACCCCTGCTGTAGAGTGATTTGATGTTTTGACGAAGAACGATTAGTGAAGGTAAGCAATGACGAAGTTTTACTTGGAATGTTAGAAATTAGGTTTTTCTTTTGTTGTTGATCCACAGAGACCCCCAAACCACAAGCTCTCTGCTCCATTCTGATGCATCCACATACAGACAAATAGATCCATGAACGTCTTTGTTTTCCTCGTCTGAGCTGAAATCTGGATCCAAACTGTACAACTGGAAAGCTCCATTTGTTGCACTGCTAATCTTATGTTAGGACTACGAGGGGCTGTAAGCTATCAGAAGAGAGTGTAAACAGAGAGCTCTCAGCGATGGGAAAGGAAAGAGGGGCTGGAGTTGCTCCAAGACCACAGTCCTGCCCACAACTTTTCATTTCTAATAAACTCCTGCCACTCTGCAGAAACTATATCCTATAAAACAACACAGATTTTCTGATTTTGGATAAAAGCCTCATCCTAATTAAGAGATCACTGGGAACACTAGATCAGAAGATGATCAGAGTGGGACTCTTCTGGATTAGCTGGAACTCTGCTTCACTGCACCAGCATGTTTGAGTGAAAACCTGTGGGACTAAATAAACACATTCTTGAGTCCCACTCAGCCACAGCGCTGTGTCTCTGCAGAGATGTGAATGAGTCAGCACAGGGAGGAAGATGAGGGCCGTCTCATGAAGGATTCAGAGACCGACTCGCTGTTTTCCTGAAGGTCTGAGACATTCAGAACCCCTTCGCCATCAGAAAGGTTCTGTTTTCTGAGATGATCCAACAAATCAGCATCTTTTCTTCTTCCTCTGTGCTTTGATGAGTCCATCACACGTGTGTGACTTTAAAGTATTTTGGGGAATCAAAATATTTCCAAAGTTCTTGTACCTAAGAAGGTCTCATGAGGTGACTCAGTGGAGGTTACTGTGGACTTTTATTTTCTCTCCCAACACAATCTTTTTATTAGCTCTACATTTGGTTGATGATACTCCGATCTTTCTTCATTTCCATCAAAGAACTCCATCGCTTCCCCCTTCTTTCAGAGAGCTAACTTAATAAATGAACTAAGCCTTCGGGAGACCAATCCGTCATCATCCGGAAAGATCCATGGCTTTCTGCTGCTCCCTGTGTCCCAAACATAACTGAAGGAGCTTTGTGTGCCCAGGCAGAGTTTCTTCATCAGCTTTAGGTATCAAATGATCAAAAAGCTCCAGTGATGCTGAAGTTGCAGCTGGGTTCTTCTTGTTTGTAGGTCAATGAAGCATTCCCTTTGGCAGTTTTAGTCCTGGTCTGATCTGGTTTTGGTCCCAGCTTGGCCCTGGTTTGGTCTGAGCTGGTCTTGGTCTGACCCAGGTTTGGTCCTGGTCTGATCTAGAGCTGGTGTCCTCTGATGGTCCTCTCACTATTCCAGATTTAAAAATTCACCTGGACTCTGGTTTGGACCCAACAAGAGAACTCTGTTCATCTTGAGAAGGAGGGTCTGTGTGGTTCTGGTGTGGTTCACTTCAGTGTGGATCACAGACCAAAGAGAAGAAGAGAACCAAATGGGAAAAAAGTCTCTTTGGTTTTGGAGGATCGGATTAATCATAGATTAGTTTGAAAACGTCTCCTGGGTCTACGTGGTGGATTGAGGAGTTGGTGGTGTTCCTTCAGATGATAGTTTGAGAACAAGCAGGACCAACCACTTTTCTTCCTCCTGATTTTTACCGTCGTGGTCAGAGCTCGTTTTGGACAATAGCGCCTCCAAAGGAACAGCAGGAGTTTTTCATTGCTTCTCTCCTGGGAAGACAGTGTGAAAGCAAACCAAACCAGGTGAGGTGGGAGGCATGTATCAGCTCTGTCCTATAGCCTGTCCCAAAGACTTCAGAATCTTCTTTTTCTTCAAGGGTTCTCCAAAGCGGTTCTTTTCCACCAAATATCTACAGAAGTCTGAAGACTGAGTTTGTTTCTGCAGCCAAGAGGCAAAGACTTTTGTAGTTTGGTGACACAGGACTAGATCACTGGTTCTGTTTGCTTCATAAAGGCACTATGAGGCTTGAAGCAGATTGATCATGAGTGTCCCTTTTCAGACTGGGTTAGAAGTGAGCTCCTGAATGGAGAAGCTGTAGATTTTTTCATTGAAGGTGCTTTAAGGGAGACTTAAGGAGTCCACTGAGCTGGTTCTGGTTTCTGGGCTCCTTTCTGCTTCCCAGTTCAGGTCTTGATCCTCAGGAAGAAGATGTCTGTGGAGACCCAGGACTCCATAGAGAGACTGTTTATGTCAGGCGGCGGTGAATCAGAGAATTCAGGTTGTGGTGACGTGGGGGCGGAGCAGAGCGATGTCACTGATGTGCTCTTTTGCAATCAGGTAAATAAACCTTTTTCCTCTCAGAACAAACTCACGGGTGGGTTTCTGTGGAAACGGTTTCCTCAGCAGTCAAAGCCTTCATCTGTTTCTCATTTGATGTGTTTCCATTTCGCTCTTTAATTTTGGCTTCATGTGCTTCTCGTTTACTCTTCCTTGTCCTTTCACATCTTTCTACTCTTCTTTCTTCACCTCCTGTCTTTGGTTTCTCATCCTCCTCTGATCCTTCATCCTTCCTGGTTTCCTTCAGACTTTTTCTATCAGAATCTGGCTGGTTTTAGTAGACGGATACTCTAAGTCACACGTGCCAAAGTCAAGGCCCGGAGGTCAGATCCGGCCCTCTAGGTAATTCTATCCGGCACTCCAGATCATTATATTGTTATCAATGGCCTCATGTTATCTTTTGTTCATTTCTAAATTATATAATTTTGACAAAATATATTTTTATGGGGAGAAAAATTTTGAAAGATATTTAAGGTTTAAGTTGATTTATCCTTGAATAATATTCCTTAAAAGGTTACAGTTTTGACGTTTTAAAAATTGGAATACTGATAGCTTTTTGGACTTTTTTGGCATTTACTGAGATTTTTATAGGCTGTTTTGGAGTTTAACTAATATTTCAGCTACATGCTAGCTGTTTTGGCTAAATCTGTCTTTTTTCAGTTTTTTAAGCTATTTTGAAGTTTACCCATTTTTTTTCAGCTACATGCTTACTGTTTTAGCTAACTTAAGTTATTTTTTTTAGTTAGCTTTGTAGGCTAATTTGCCATCTAGCTAATATTTTAGCTGGTTATCAGCTTCAGCGTTTTCAGCTATTAGCGTTAGTGATTTCAGCTATCATCTTCAGCGGCCAAATTTAGCTTACAGCATTCCCACTAGCATTATCACAGGTAATGTTATATATCTAGTTCATAATTATGTTAAAAAGTTACA
Organism: Oryzias melastigma; assembly: GCF_002922805.2. Classification (NCBI taxonomy): domain Eukaryota; kingdom Metazoa; phylum Chordata; class Actinopteri; order Beloniformes; family Adrianichthyidae; genus Oryzias; species Oryzias melastigma. The sequence continues at coordinate 193,116 of NC_050521.1, read as the reverse complement.
GTTTTAAAGTTTTTAAAATGTATTTTTAGAGTATTCAATAAATGTTTATCCTGTTCGGCCCACGACCTAATGTGTTTTGGATTTTTGCTCCTGTGCGATTGAGTTTGACATCCCTGCTGTAAGAGAAGTTGAACAGCTGAACTCAAACCCTACAAGAGCTCAGACTCAGGCCCAGTTAGCGGGGAGGATGGGTGTGGGGGTGTTTGCAGCGGGACAGACGGGTCTTTGTCTCTGAGTTTGGGGGTTTCTGTGGGAGAGGTCAGAGGTCCACACAAGGAACACTCATAACACCCCCACCCTCCTGAACCCAGCTGTTTAAACTCTGAGATCATGTCTGCATCTGTGGGGACGGCTCCGGGTCAGGTGCTGTCCCTAGAGCTCCGCCCACAAACACCTGAGAGACAGACATTTCTCCTTTAATATTTCCTCTTTAAGAAATCTGAATAAACAAAGAGAGGTTCTCAGGGTGGGTGTGGAGGCCGGGTTCCCGCCAGACAGAAGAAGGGCCAAAAGGATTCTCCTCCTCTCTGGTCCTCTTCCTCCAAAATATTTGTTGAAAAGTCAGGAACAAATAAACCCAATGTGTGATTTTCTTTTGGACAGAAACCCTGTAAGTTTAGCCAAATCAAACCAGCTGTTCTGCTGCATCGTTCTCCACCTCTCAGCTGTTGACCTCTCCTCTTTCACTCCACAGATGTTCCTTCAGCTCACAGAAACATTGCAGGGTCTAACAGTTTCTAGTGTTCTGCTCATTTCTCCAACAGTTTCTCTGACATCATCCCCTCATTCTAGTTCCTGTTTGTTAAGTGACTCCACAAATGAAAGATGTCACACACATGCAGTATGACTGTTTGCCCTATCAATAGGGCATTTTAAAAACAAAGACTTATATGTTATAGGTATTAAGGTGTGGTAGAATGAAGTTGTCCTGCACAGAAAGGACCCTTTTAATTTGAACAGGCCTTTCGTGTCTGACTTAAGCAGAACTCTAGTTGACCTGGTTAACTCGGCTGACCCTTTCATACTGCTGTTCTTTTAGACCAGGGGTCTTCAACTAAAATTTAAGGAGGTTCAGTTAGGAAAAAAATCTTGAAGTTTAGGTCCAGAAAAAAAATAATGTCTAAATATCCTGTGTAATATACTTTTAAGTAGCAGAGATTGGTGGCAAATCTGTAACTTTATTATTGTGAGATTATGGGAAACATTCAATAATCTGTGGCCACATAATATGCAGAGCAATTATGGTACATGGAAACATGGATACATATTTGGAGGAAGACTCCTAGTTTTGTCTGTAAACTTTATGTTTCTCTGAAGTTGACGGTTCTTCTTCAGGTTCTTCATGGCTTTTCTCAGAAACTCTCCAAACATGGATGTCCATATATGACGACTTGATAGTTACAATGAATTGCAATGACAGCAAGAGCTGCATTGTTTAAAATACAGACGCACAATGTTTTAGTTTTGCGTCAAGTTCAGACCCAGATGTTGGGTCATCAACGCTCAGTCCACAGTCAACATCTGGGTTAAGATCCAGACCCAGACGCTGGGTCCGCATGACCCGACATCTGGGTTAAGATCCAGACCCAGAGTCTTGGTCCACATGACCCATTAACTGGGTTAGGGTTAGGGGTTAGGGTTAGGATCTGGACCCAGATTCTGGGTATGCATGACCCAACATCTGGGTCCGTATGACCCAACATCTGGGTTAGAATGCAGACCCAGATTCTGGGCCCGCATGACCCAACATCTGGGCTAGGATCATGACCATGGTCTGCTAGTTAGTGACCCCTGTTTTAGACTGCTGGAAGTTATTCTCATGTGAGTTGAATAGAGGTGCAACAATTATTGAACTTAATGGATTTATTGATCTATATTTCTACAATCCAACCAAATCAATCAATCTAAGGCAGGGGTCTGCAACTTTTAACACCAAAAGAGTGATCTGGTCCAGTTTCAGACAGACCAGAACCCAGCAAGAGCCGCCAAATCTTTCTTAAACTTTTAGAAATTACACTTTATTTTTTATGTAGCCAGTCAACCATTCCTTTAGAAAATTTAGCTTTCAAATATTTACAATAACTGAATTAAAAATAGTGTTTTAGTTTTCTATAAATAACAACTCAATCATCTTTAATTTTGACAGCAGCAAATATCCTTTCAAAATAAAATACACTCTATGTGAAATAGTATCCTCCTGCTGCAGCAGATTTTGAATTAAACATTTAAGAAAACCAAGTCAAACATTACATTTCTTTCACGATTACAACAACTAGTTGCTAGGGTGCAGCATATGTTAGAATGTGCTAAACTCAACTGACTAATTTAATATTTATTAAAATTGATAGAACTTTTCTTAAAGCCAAAGAGCCTCAATGGATGGGTAAAAGAGCCATTTGTGGCTCTGGAGCCTCAGGTTGCAGACCCCTGGTCTAAGGGGTTGTAAGGAGTAAGCCTGCTCTTGTTTCCCGTGATCCCTATGTTTACACTCTCTCCCACTAGCTTACACCCCCTCACAACCCCAATCTAGCATCAGTGATTCAACAAAAAATGGCGAACAATATCAGGCCTATCCGATCGCACAGTTTAGATCCAGATTCCAGCTCAGGCGATCTATTTGCCTGCAAGTGGATGCATCAGAATTAGGCTCCACTTTTGGTAATTTTTTGCTAAAGAAGACCTGAAAGGATGATTTTTAGGTTGCTCAAAATGATCAAATATTGACTATTACTCCTGTCAGCAACCACAAGTTATGATATAAATTAAATCGCTAAAATAAACCCCTAAAGCTGAACATTGTCCCCCCTGTTCTCTGCTCTCTTTCTGTATCATCAGCTCATTGTTGCAGTTTTTAACCTGGGGGTTTTGGGAGGCATTTATGAGCATTCATGTGAAGAAGATGTCGGTTTAAATGGTACACGTGCAAACGTTTACTTACCTGCATTGTTTAGAAAGAATGTCCATTAACATTTTTACTTTCAGACTCTGAAATATCTCTGAGTGATTAAATAAAGGAGGCATCATTAAATGGCTTCTTTGTGGTTTTGTGTGAAAGACCGAGGGAGGGGGTTTGATCTGCAGACATGGAGGTGGCGTTCCACAGGGCTGCACTTCAGGCCTGTCCTGTTCGCCTGCTTTCACTCACAGAGATTCATCATTTCACTGTCAGTTACCCAAACATGGTTAGAAACGGAGGCTGCTGTTGGAGAGCTGTCCATGAATGCTTCTCAGAGAAGCTTCTGTTACTGTTTTACGACCTTGAGATGTGACTGAAGCTTCTGTGAAGCTGCAGGTTTACTTTGGAGCGGCTTCAGGTCTGAGTCAGAGGATGGTGATCCTCGGCGTGGCTCCTGACTGTCGTTAAACTCATATTTTCTCTGCTGGATGTTTCTGGAATGTTCCCCTTGAGCGGCTCGACCCGCTGGCTGAATTACTGCGACCTCACTCTGTTTGTTTTGTCAGAAATCCACAGCAGCCATCTTTGTTTATGTGGAGAACAAACGGGAGTGAAGTTTCCATCTGCTCCGATAATCAGTCCAGTGTGTGCCAGCACCCTCGCTCACACGGTAGCTGATCTCCATCTGTTTACATTCACTGGAGGAGCTCTGGAGCTTCTCTGCGTCTGCAGACGAGGGCTTTTCCTCGGTTTTGGAGGCGGAGGATGAAGGAGCCTGAGAGCTCCTCTGAAATAAGACCTGACCTCCTCTGTGGCTGTTTTTGACGGAAGATGACAGTTTTCAGCAGAAATGCGGGGAAGATGTGGTTGTTTAGGATCTCAGGGAAGTTCATGACGGAGTTTTCTCAGTGGGACGGAGGAGGTGATAGTGATGGAACGTCTCTGAGCGGAGGAAGTCCTGCTCCTTAAAGCTCCGGCTGTTAATGTGGTGATTCAGAAAACATCCTTCGTAAACAGTAACTGTTGAATATTTAATGTCTTTGTCAGATCAGTCTGTCTTGGTCACGTTCCTCTAGGACACGTGTCAAAGTCAAGGCCCTCCGTTTAATTCTATCCGATCCTCCGGATCTTTTTATTTTATTGGTAACTGCCTGGTGTTATCTTGTGCTCATTTCTAACTTGTATAAATTTGACAAAATATATTGGCATGGATCTGCTGGTCATGGTTCCATTGATTCATAGGTCCACACCTTCAGTCACACCTGACAGCAGAAGTCTTGATGTTTGTCAAAGCAGCTTGGTGAAGATCACGTTGCATCATTTGCACCAGAATCTTCAGACAATAGACTTCTGTTGGTTCTGAATGATCAAGAAAAAGGTGCAAACTAAAATTGCACCTGAAGGATTCTTTGTTCCACAGCAGCCACTGAGTTTTGGTTGGGTTTCAGATTCAACACAGATGTTTTCTGACTTTGTGAGCAGGAACATCAAGCTCATCTCAAGGTCTGAATCTGATTCTGCTTGGTCTCAGCAAACATTAGAAGATCTAAAAGCTGCATCAGCTACTTGTTCAGCCTTCCTCTTGAACTTCCACACTCTGGAGATCCTAAAGACATTTAGTGCAAACTTCTTTCATGTAAATCAGAGGTGTCAAACTCAATCGCACAAGGGGCCAAAACCCAAAACACACCTCAGGTCGCGGGCCAAACAGGATAAACATTTATTGAACACTCTAAAAACTACATTTTAAAACTTCAAAAACGTAACTTTTTAACATAATAATGAACTAGATATATATCATTGCCTGTGATAATGCTAGTGTGAATGCTGTAAGATGAATTTGGCTGCCGAAGATGCTGAAATTAATAGCTAAAAACGCTGAAGCTGAAAGCTGAAATCACTGAAGCTGATAGCCAGCTAAAATATTAGCTAAATGATAAATTAGCCTAAAAAAAGAAACTTAGGTTAGCCAAAACAGCTAGTAAGCAGCTTAAAAAAAACAACTTCAAAATAGCCGATAGAACAGAAAAAAGCTTAAATGGCAAATTAGCCTAAAAAAGTAAAAAATAAATAAATTAGCCAAAACAGCTAGCATGTAGCTGAAATATTAGCTAAACTCCAAAACAGCCTAAAAAAGTCTTGGTAAATGCCAAAATAGTCTAAAAAGCTAGCAGAATGCAAACTTCTCAAACTTTAAAACCGTAACTTTTTAACATAATTATGAATAATAAAAATGCAGGAATATAATTCCAGAATAAATCAACTTAAATCTTAAATAACTTTCAAAATTGTATTCTCCATAAAAATATATTTTGTCAAAAATTAGTGTAAGATAACATTGGGTCATTAATAATAATAGCAATAATATAAAATTATCTGGAGGGCCGGATCTGGCCCCCGGGCCTTGTTTTTGACACATGTGATGTAAATGTTGGAATCATTAAAACAGAATTATGAATTGTCAACCAAACCTCTGATCTCCTGCAGTCAGGACGTGTTTATGCCTCTGACTTACAGTTAACCCTTGGTTTGCCCCTGAGGCCAGATTTTACCCCTCTCTGAGGAAATGAGCTTTATGATGCCAGACAACTGCTCCACTTTTATTATGGAAATCTCTCCAGGAAGTCCCAAGGACTCTGCTCAGCCTGCATGCGTCGTTACAGCCCACATGTTGCTGGAATCTCAGCAGGTTTTCCTCAGCTCCCTCTGCTCCCTGATGCCTGTAAATCCTGCAGGTCCTGTGGTCTTAAACCTGCCATCACTGGCCAGTTTGAACTCACAGAAGTGGGTTCTCCTTGTCCTCTTCCAGTCCATTTAGTTCCACAGTATGAGCCCCTCTTGTTCCCCCTCCCTGACCTGATCTTGTGGACAGAACGTCCTGGTTTCAGCTCATATGACCTTCAGAACCAGGCTGGTCTCACCTGCAGGTCTGTTTTTGATGAACCTCCTCTGATCTGTAGAGACAAGGATTCAGAACTCTGTGGGTTCAACTCTTCTGTGGCTTTTGCAGAACTAAAGTTCTTGTAGAAGTTCTCACCTCCTCCAGCTCCACACAGCAGCTCAGCCTTACTGTGTGCAGGCCAGGATCTATCTCCAGAGTCTGAAGATTAGCTTTCAGACATGAGCTCTCTTCGCCATTCTTCACCTTCTTGCCACCACTGCTCCATAAAAGACATGAAGCATTTTGTGCTGACTCACCTCTGTTTAAGGGCAGGTGGGTTTAGGTTGGTCTGGATCATAAAACCTGAGAGGTGAAAGATGGCTTTCAGTGTACTGAAGACGTCTTCATGGGGACTGTAAAGTTGTCACGTATCTTTAAAGTTTGGCTCCGGATCCAGAACCAAGTGGAGGTCCAGGTTTAGTGTGCAGCTGAGGGACATGCCGTGAAATGATGTGTGGAGTTAAGCAGTCTTTGGAGAAAGCTCATCTTTCACTGAGGCCTTTATGGTCTCCTGTTATGAGCTCCTGATGTGAAGGAGATCGTGTTGATGGACTTGTTTCCCGCTGATGCGTGTTGTGTTCCTGCAGGGTGATCGTATATGAGTGCTGTCCAGGTTACGAGAAGATTTCTGGAGAGAAGGGCTGTCCTGCAGGTACGACACAGGACCTCTGACCCAAACCAGCGTAGGAGATGATGGAGCATTTCTCCTGATGTCTCCTCTGCAGCGCTGCCTCTGGTCAACATCTTCAACACTCTGAGCGTCGTGGGAGCCACTACCACTCATATGTACACGGAGCGAGCCTTACTGAGGGAGGAGATCGAAGGTCCCGGGAGCTTCACGTTCTTTGCTCCCAGCAACCAGGCCTGGGCCGCCCTGCCAGCAGTCAGTACGAGAAACCAACATACACCGACACGACACGGTGATGCTCACAAGAGTCTGTCTGCTGCAGGAGATCCTGGACGCTCTGGTGAGTAACGTGAACATCGAGCTGCTGAACGCTCTTCATTACCACATGGTGAACCGGAGGCTGACGTCTGAGGAGCTGAAGCACGGCTCCGTCATCACCTCCATGTACCAGGACTTAACCGTGCACATCAACCACTACAAAAACGGGGTAAACGGACAAAGCAGCAGCACCTTACACAGCTCCTGTGTCCAGTAGGAAAACTGAGGTGGCTTCCTGAACCAGACATTTATGACAAACACAGAGCTTTCCATGGAGAGCTTTTTCAAAAGGTTGTTTAGGAGCTTGTTGGATTTAAAAAAAAAACATAAATTTTATACGGAGTATACACAGAAAGTTTTTTATTCTTACTTATAAGTGCAAATTCCTCAGATTTCTGGAACTATTTCAGGGGTTTCCAATAATAGTAATAATAATAATAATGGATTGGGTTTTTCCTGAAACTCAAAGTGTGTACAAGTATCTATTATTCATTTACGCACTAGGGGGGAGTGGCTGGCCCAAGGACACAACCACAGTTGCCTGAGGGGAGTGGGATTTGAACTACAGACTCTTTGATCAATGGCCGACCTGTTCAACCACCTGAGCCGCTTCTGCCCGAGAATATACTGAGATTTTTAAAGAGAAACAGCTAAACCAAATTTCTTGTTAGAAACCCCTTGAGAAATAGTTTTCAGAAGTAGATCAGTCCGAGAGTTTTCATAGTTGAGCTGAATTTGCTTCTCAAATTGTGAAAACTTGTGTAAATGTTAACCTTAAATACCATTTTTTACATTCAAGACCAAACAAATCTGATATCAACCACACAAAACCTCATATCTACGCTACAAAATGACAACTGGAAGGGATAAAGCAAAATGTAAAAACTCTTTTGGATCACTATTTGAACAAACCACAATAAAAATGCACAATTACTAAAATCAATACTGCTTTTGAAAAATATCACTTCTCTCGTCCTCCCAATGCCTGCTCCTGCAGCCTGCCTCAATCAATCAATCCACCAATCAATCAATCAATCAATTAAACTTTATTAATCCAAAGGGAAAGTGGTGAACAACACATACAAGACATGATGCCTAATGCAGGCCAGCAGCCACGCAAATCTCACGGCGCTAGTCGCCCAGAAAAGACACATGAGGAGGGTACAGGAATGATGTCAGAAATCAAGGATCTTTGATCTGTATCGCAGTAGAATGGCATAGACTGAAGTACAAACAAAAACACATCAACACAGAAACACATTCATGTAACAAAAGTCCAAACAGACTCCCACACGTCCAGCCTGGTCGCGACCATGTGTCATCGCTCTACAGAACAAGGAAAGAAAGGTCACCAAGGCGTTGAATCTTGGGAAAGGCTGGTGGAGAGGGGAGGAATGCCTCCTGTGGTCTTTGAGGGAATTGCAACACCAATAGTAGCCCCGGCATTTATTCCAAATATCTGACAGCCAGCCCGGTGTTTAGAGACAGCTGTCTGTTGGAGACTGGTGTTCCTTCCATCACAGACAGAATGGTGATGGGTTCATTTTGCGGTCAAATTTGCACCTTTCCGTCTTTGCTTAATGATCCTAGTTCAAACCAGTTCTTCTAATTTCCTTTCTTTGCACTTTCAATCGTTTGCTGTCGTTCCTTTAAATACAGCATCTTCTCAATATCTTGCATAATTCTTTGATACATTTAGGATCCACCTTAAATGTCACGCAGATTCCTCACCAGAATTTTCTTTGGCGACTGCCACCGCATGAAGTTTTAACGCCAAATAGAAAGAGAGTTTCTTGGCCATCGCTACACCGACTCACAACACAAATACCACAGATACCCGACGTCTGCACGACTGTCTAACCACAGTTTTTACTCTTGAAGGAGCCCTGGTACTATTAGAAACTGATGTAAACATGTGATGCCTAAACGGCTGTACTTAACCCTCCACTCTTTCTCAGTATAAATTCATTAAAGTGGTTGAGTGTTTTGCTACTTATTAATAATAATAAATGTCATATTTTACATTGAGTCATCAAACACAACCTACAACACATCATTAAGATTGTTAAGTCTGGTTCAGTATATTATAACATGTTTTAACAAATGACATCATGATGTGAAATGTAAAAACACAACATAAAACACAGTTTTTAAAATGTTTGTAAATCACAGTTTGATGGACATCTTTGCCTGTCATGTGACAAATTCTTTATACCAAGTTGTTTCCGTGTCGAGCATACCATGACACTCGGTGGAAGCATGAGGACCCCCTGTGGCAGCCCCGTGTCAGTGCTTGAGACACCCGTCACACGGATGGGCGTGGTCTGTGCAGTAACACACTTTCACTCATCTCACAGATCATCACAGTGAACTGTGCACGTCTTATCAAACCTGATCAGCACGCCACCAACGGGATTGTGCACGTGATCGACCGTGTCATCACAGCCACCTCCAGTAATCTGCAGACCTTGATTGAAATCGAGGATGACCTGGAAACGTTAAGAGTGAGTACGCTAAGTTCACACTGGCTCTTCAGATTTCCTTGTAAAGGTTTGGAGAAAATGTGTGTAATGTCAAACCCAGTGTCGATCCTTTCTCACCATGGAATCATTTTATAAATTGGATCCACTGCAGTCTTCTGATTCACTAACCTTTGGTTTAAACATGTCTCAAAGTCAAGGCTCAGGGGCCTGATCCGGCACTCCGGGTAATTCTATCCGGCCCTCCCGATTATTTTATATTATTGTTATTATTATTATTAACCCGATGTTACCATACTCTAATTTTTAACTTGTATAATTTTGACAACATATATTTTTATGGAGAGTAAAATATTGAAAGTTATTTAAGGTTTAAGTTGATTTATTCTGAAATGATATTCCTGCCTTTTTATTATTCATGATTATGTTAAAAAGTTACAGTTTTAAAGTTCTAGAAATTGTCATTCTGTTAACTTTTGGACTATTTTGGCATTTACTAAGATTGTTTAGGCTGTTTTGGAGTTTAGCTAATATTTCAGCTACACGCTAGCTGTTTTGGCTAACCTAAGTTTTTTTTTTTTTTTTTTTTTTTTAAGCCAAATTTGGCATCTAGCTAATATTTTAGCTGGCTATGAGCTTCAGCGTTTTCAGCTATTAGTTTTAGTGATTTCAGCTATCAACTTAAGTGTTTTCAGCTGTCAGCTTCAGTGTTTTTAGCTATCAATTTCAGCATCTTCAGCTATCAGCACTAGCATCTTCAGCGCTCAAATTCATCTTACAGCATTCACACTAACATTATCACAGGAAATGCTATATATCTAGTTTATAATCATGTTTAAAAGCTACAGTTTAAAAAAAAATGTTTTAGTGTGTTTAATAAATGTTTATCCTGTTCAATCAATGTGTTTTTAATTTGGCCCCCTGTGCGATTGGGTTTGACAGTCCTGATTTAAAGGAAGTGTTCGGGTCAGCTGCAGGGAGCTGAAATTTCAGCTTCTGGTTTCCTGCATTTATCTCTTAGACAGCCATGGCTGCCGCAGGTTTCACCACCATGCTGGAGGGTGAAGATCAATACACCATTTTTGCCCCCACCAACGAAGCCTTCAGGAAGATTCCTGAAGAAACCCTGAAAAGGATCTTGGGAGATCCAGTGGCCCTGAAAGGTGCCTAGAAAAACTTGTTTGATGCATTACAGACAACCTTCGTGTGGCAGCTCAGGTAAAGTCCGTCTCTGTCTTCAGACCTGCTGAACTACCACATCCTGAAGCACATACACTGTGCCGAGTCCATCGTGTCAGGAACGCCGATGGAGACTCTGCAGGGAACTGTTCTGGAGGTCGGCTGTGACGGAGAACAGATGACCCTGAATGGAAAGGCCATCGTCAGCCAGAAGGACAAGCTGGGAACCAACGGAGTGATCCACTACATCAACGAGCTGCTGATCCCAGACTCTGGTACTGCAGAACCCCAGCTACATGTAACATTTTAATAAATACAATAGAGAGCAAAACCTGCTAACACTACATGTAATACTTGGAGCACACTGCTTGTTGGAGGGAGGTTGTAATAGCCGTATTAACGTAATGGTAACAGTAATGAAGACCTGTCAGAATACTGTTCACTAAACACCATTCAACTAACAGTAGGAGGATTGTATTAGTAGCATTATCAGTCACCAGTACTCGTACTTCCAGTGGTGTCAGGTGTTGTATCAGGCTTTGTGTGTTCCAGCTAAGACACTGCTGGAGTTGGCTGAAGGCTCAACCGTTTCCACGGCAACCAAGCTGTTTGTTGGCGCTGGTCTGTCGTCCCGTCTGACTGGTTCTGAGGCTCTGACCATGCTGGCTCCTGTGAACGAGGCCTTCAGAGGTGACACTCACCCCCCGAGTGTGTGAGCATCTGTTTGTGGGTTTGATTTAACCGCCTGATCACCTGTCCTGCAGGAAGTCCAACAATGACTCCTGACCTCCGGAAGCTGTTGACCAACCACATCCTGAGGGATCAGCTGTCCTCCAAGTCTCTGTACCACGGTCAGGAGCTGGAGACGCTGGGAGGCCTCAAGCTCAGAGTCTTTGTCTACAGAAATGTAAGAAAGCATCCATGAATGTTTCTGTTCATCTCTCAATCCACCTGTCCGACCATCCCTCAGTTCAGTCTGTTTCTAATGCCCAATTCTCATCTAAAGTTGCTTCAAAAAAGCGTCAGACGGAGCCTTCATCTAATTCCTCTGTTCATCCATTCTGGCTCTCGTTTGTTTCCACATCCCCTCTCTTCACTGCACATTCTGACTTCTGCATCTCCAGCAGACGCTTTTCAGTTTTTCTGCCTTCTTTTGACCCCTGGTCCTCTTTGAGACTTGGCTTAGATCTGAGGTGTAAAACTCAGTCGCACAAAAGGCCAAAATCCAAAACACACCTTAGGTCACGGGCCGAACTGGATAAACATTTATTGAACACTAAAACTACATTTTTAAAACTTTAAAACTGAGACTTTTTAACATAATTATGAACTAGATATATAGCATTACTTGTGATAATGCTAGTGTGAATGCTGTAAGCTGAATTTGGCAACTGAAGATGTTAGTCCTGATAGCTGAAGATGCAGAAATTGATAGCTAAAAACGCTGAAGCTGAAAGGTGAAAATGTTGAAGCTAAATGCCAAATTATCATAAAAAACAAAAAAATGAAAAACTTAGGTTAGTTAAAACAGCTAACTTGTAGCTGAAAAAATAAACTTCCAAAAAAATTAAAAAAAAGCCTAAATTGCCTTAAACAGCGAGCATGTATCTGGAATATTAGCTAAACTCTAAAACAGCCTAAACAACAACAACAACAAAAAATCCTAAATTAGCCAAAACAGCTAGCATGAGGCTGAAATATTAGCTGAACTCCAAAATAGCATAAAAAATCTTAGTGAATGCCAAAATAGTCTAAAAAACTAGCAGAATGATAATTTCTAGAACTCTAAAACAGTAACCTTTTAACATTCATTCATCCATCCATCTTCCAGACCGCTTTGTCCCGTTCGGGGTCGCAGTGGTGCCGGAGCCTAACCCGGCTACTGAAGGGCGAAGGCGGGGTACACCCTGGACAGGTCTCCAGTCTGTCTCAGGGCCTCAATCACACACACATTCACTCACACATTCACACCTAGGGACAATTTAGAGTCACCAATTAACCTATGAAGCATGTTTTTGGACGGTGGGAGGAAGCCGGAGTCCCCGGTGAAAACCCACGCATGCACGGGGAGAACATGCAAACTCCACACAGAAAGGTTCCCCGTTGATTAGCCAGAGGGCCGGATCTGGCCCCCGGGCATTGACTTTGACACCTTCTCAGTCTGGAGCCATTTCTGGTTTAGGATCTGGACAGATGAAAAGTTGCTTTGTACAAGTAGCTTTAATGATCAGTCTGAGGATCACAAGGACCGTGTGATTTGGTAAAGGTCATTGAAGCTCTTTTCATCTTCTGGAGCTTCTTAAAACAAGAACTTTAACCTACAGTTTGTCTGACTGGACCAGAAGGTTTAAAGACTGGTAAATAACCAGTTGTGTGCGTGATTGTATTTTGATTGATTCTCCATTACATCTCCTGGTTTATCTTCCTCACAGAGTTTTCTAGATAAACTCTTCTAGACTGAACTTTTGTTAACAGTTGACAGTCAAACGTGGACATGTTTCTGACCTGTCGGTGTTTCCTGTGTGTATGTAGAACCTGTGCATTGAGAACAGCTGCATCGCTGCACACGACAAAGTTGGACGCTTTGCCTCCATGTTCACCGTTGACAAAGTTCTGGTTCCACCGATGGGCACCATCATGGACGTTCTGAAGGCTGACAATCGCTTTAGGTGAGCTCCTCCGTGAACCTCACCTGATCCATCAATCTCTCCTCCTCTTAGAGGATATATGGTGTTCTGGGAAGAAAAGCACAATGCTGCCCCCTACAGACCAAAAACAGCTCCTGAGCAAACATGGAGTCAGCATTGGTGAATAATACTGTGATAAAAAAAAATCCTGTTGTCTCCTTCTAACAGCCAGCTGGTTGGAGCAATCCAGACGGCTGGAATGACAGAACTCCTGAACCAGCAGGGGGTGCTCACCTTCTTTGCTCCTACAGACACTGCATTCAGAGAGATGCCCCAGGCGGAGCTGAACAGACTGCTGCGTGAGTGTTAGACAGAACCATTTTGATGATTATTACAGGGAAGAAGACACATTGAATAACTACTTTAACTTGTATTTCTATTATAATCAAATGTGTGCTCATTCATTCAAAAAAATGCTTCAGCTCCCCCTCTAAAAAAAAGGTTGGTAAGACTCGTATGTAAGTGTGTAAGACTGGTTACCCGTACGGCGTGAAAATGGAGTTTACCTAATATTTAGGCAACATGCTAAGATTTTTGGCTAATTTGTTATCTACTGGGATTTTTTAGGCTAATTTAGAGTCAAGCTTCTATTTTAGCAACATGCTAACATTTTTGATCAAAATATTTAAGTGACAAATTGTCTCTTACATGATAACACTTCAAGTAGTCCATCCCTCCATTTCTGACAAGTCCAGGATTTTGTGAAATCAAGGGTCCCCAAACTCTTTCTAGTGAGGACCACATAACTGTTTTCTTCTCTGATGGGGGGCCGGGGTCAGTTTGTAGGCTAACAGAAAAAGTGTAAAAATCAGAACCTAAATGTAAAGATTTACAGTTTTCCAGAAAGCCACACATAGCCAAATTGTAAATAATTCATTTCTGTAATCTTCATATAGAACATAGTACTAAAACATTTTAAAAACTAGATATATAGCATTACCTGCGATAGATTAATAGCTGAAAATGCTTAAATTGATAGCTAAAAGCACTGAAGCTGATAGCTGAAAATGCTGAGGCTGATAGCTAACTAAAATATTAGCAAATTGCCAAATTAGTGAAAAAAAACTCCAAAAATTCAAAATTAGCCGAAACAGCTAACATGCGGCTGAAATTTTAGCTAAACTTCAACATATCCTAAAAAAACTGAAGAAAATACTAAATTACCTAAAACAGCTAGCATGTAGCTGAAATATTAGCTAAATCCAAAATTAGCCCCAACAAACTGGAAAAATGTCTAATTTAGTCAAAACAGTTTTGGGGGCCGGGCCAGATCCGGCCCGCGGGCCGTAGTTTGGGGACCCCTGCTCTCATCTGCACGGTGGCGCAGTGGTTAGCGCTCTTGCCTCACAGCGAGAAGGCCCCGGTTCGACTCCCGGCTGGGACCTTTCTGTGTGGAGTTTGCATGTTCTCCCCGTGCATGCGTGGGTTTTCACCGGGGACTCCGGCTTCCTCCCACCGTCCAAAAACATGCTTCATAGGTTCATTGGTGACTCTAAATTGCCCCTAGGTGTGAATGTGTGAGTGAATGTGTGTGATTGAGGCCCTGCGACAGACTGGAGACCTGTCCAGGGTGTACCCCGCCTTCGCCCTTCAGTAGCCGGGTTAGGCTCCAGCAGTCCCGTGTCCCCCTAAGACACAAGGCAGGAAGATGAATGATGAATATCCTCTAAAGATGGTGGAGTGTACAGAGCAGTCAAACCAAAAAGTCTGGTGACCCCACAGTCTGTCCATCCCTGTCGTTGGGTGGAGGTGGGGTTGGTTTAAGGTAGATGTGGAGCCAACCTGTCTGTTTTTTTGCAGGTAACTCTCAGCAGCTGTCGGCTGTGCTCCGGTTGCACATGGTGGCCGGCATGCTGGTCAGCGGGGGCATCAGCTCTCACATCCGAATGCCGTCTCTGCAGGGAGAGAAGCTGGAGCTGAACAAGGTCAGGAACCTGGTTGGTTCAGAGTCCTGTTCAATGACAGTTTCACTGAAACTGCCACGTGTGTGTTTCAGCGCAACTACACCGCCCACGTCAACAAGGTCCCTGTGGTCGAGGCGGACCTGATGGCGACCAACGGGGTCGTTCACGCCGTCAACAGCATCATCAAGTCGCTGCGTGAGTCCAACTTTCAGATTGTCTACATTTTCAGGTTCCTCTCCTTACAACTGTGGCTTTTGACTGATTTTCAGTCAACCTCTTTGAAGCTGCATTCACACCAAACGTGAATTTCACATAGTTTGACGGGTCACCGCGTCGCATCTGCCAATCAGGAACTCGGCTTTGGGATTAGTCCCTTTTTCAGCACAATTGTCTCATAATTGGGAGTAAAACTATTCTGAAAGCAGAAGAAGTGGACTAAAGATAAGTGACTGAAGGCTTCAGAAATCCTGGAGAGTTGTTGATCGAGTCCACTTTTAAGGTCTTGAGGCAGTCTGGCTGCTCAGATCAGAAACAGGTCTGGAGGATTTCTGCTCAGCGTGCTTTGAGTTCAAGGTTTCCTTCCGTCCTGTTAGTCGTTTTTCTCTGAATTTTTTATGACAAACACTAAAAGTAAGTCCTGTTAGAGGAAAAGGAAATAGACAGGAAATGATATATTGAACATAAATCCCAGATATAAACCATCAGATCCTTGAGGCAAAATATTGGGTTTAAAGAGTTCCTCACAGAGCAAGTTTGGATAATTCAGGTCTGAGAATAAAAAGATATTAGAGACGGTCAACATTTGTATTGAAAACATTGTTTCTTGTAGTTGATGGTAGCACTACTGTTCCCATACAGGTTTCAGTATTTTCACACCTTCGTTAACCCTTTAACACTGGAGCTCCAGTCTTTGTCTTCTTGGATTTACTCTAACCTAATCCTAATCCTAATGCTAGATTTATTTTCTATGAAAGTTGGAAGGATGAGAGTAAAAATTGAGAGAAAAGTGTAAAAATATTCATGTGCATCTAAGAAAAGTGTTGAAAATGTGTAGAGAGGAGTCCCCTCCGTCACCCCGTGTCCCAGTGCCCCCATGAAAAATTAGGATCAACTCAGCAGCAAAAACTTAAAAATCTGAATTGAAACTGAAAACAGAAAACTGAAGGTTAAGATTCAGAAAAGCAAAGACAAAAAAGTTAAAAATTAATAACAGCAGCTTTTACTAATGGATAAATTATGTTTCATTTGGTAATTTTTACATTTATAGTTTTTTTATTCAAATTTTTAGTATTTTTTTTTTAATTTTCAAGATTTATTTCAAGTTTTTCAGTTTTTTTTCAAATTTTCAAATCATTTATTTTCAAGTTTTCCCTTTTTTTCAAATTTTCAAAAGAAAAAATCAGTTAGAATGTCTATTTCTCAAGTTTTCAACCTGTTTTTTCATTAACGTTAAGCTGATCCTGATTTGACCCCATACTGTCGTCTCAGGGAGGAACTAAAGTTGACAAAACCCATAAAAAAAACAACCACAGTTGCAACATTTGATCATTTGGCGGCGCTGTTGTCCACACAAGCCCTTACCAGGACAAAAGAAGAAGTTGAAAGACGGCTGGTCCAATTAATCCCTTGATTATCACGGCACCGCGTTAACCCTGCAGACATTTTTAAACATTTTTGGTTCCTCCTTCCTCAGTTTCTTCCTCAGTTTCTTCCTCAGTTTCTTCCTCTGTTCCAGACACACAGAGCTTACACCAGTACTTCCATTTGGTTTTCTTCATCTCTTTGCCCCACAAACTCCGTCTGCATTCACACTGAGGTGAACCGCACCAGAGTTCATCTTTTGCAAATGAACTCTGGTGAGTTTTGGAAAAGGACCAGAGTTTTCTTGTTTGGTCCAAACCAGACATCAGGTGATGATCCAAGAGGACTATCAGAGGAAATCAGGTCTGATGTGGATCAAAGTTTGATATGAATGATCTGTAAGATCATATGAACATATGATGATAAAGCTGTCTGGACACTGTCCTTTTTTTATCATTTTTGTTCAGTTAAGGTAAGTGTGTTTATAGTGCAGAGAGGGGCAAACTTTCTCACTCATGGGTCATTAGGGTTCTAAAATTTGACAAAGGGCCAGACCAGGAGTAGATTTGTGGTGTATTTTGTTAATTCACCTCATAAAAGAAAGAAATTACACAGGATCTAGATAAAAATATACATTAATGTTGATTAAAAATTACTTTAAAAAATAAAATTTTGTAGTTTTTATATCAAAACTGTGGTTTTTGTTCTTATTTTACTGTCATTTTCACCAATGGGTTGATGTCCCTACAGGGGAACTCAGGGAAAAATCGGAAAAAATAACTGTCTGACTTGCAAAAGACACATGAATATCGGCAAACATAACAAATGTTTAAACATTACATCAGTGGTGTCAAACTCAGCTCGGGCCGAGCAGAGAAACATTTATCAAACACTCTAAAACTACATTTTGAAAACTTTACAGCTGTAACTTTTTAACATAATTATGAACTATATAACTGTACCTGTGATAATGCTAGTGTGAATGCTGTAAGCTGAAATTGGCCCCTGAAAATACTGAAATTGATAGATAAAATCACTGAAGATGATAGCTGAAAACGCTGAAGCTGATATCCAGCTAAAATATTAACTAAATGCTAAATTAGCCTAAAAATCTAAAACAAAAAACATAGGTTAGTCAAAACAGCTAGCATGTAGAAGAAGAAATAGATAAATGTCAAAATATTCTAAAAAACTGAAAAAAGCCTAAATTTGCCAAAAAAGCTAACATGTAGCTGAAATATTAGCTAAACTCCAAGATAGCCTAAACAATTTTAGCAAATGACAAATTAGTCCCAACAGCTAGCATAAAGGTAAATTTTTAAAACTTTAAATCAGTAACTTTTGAACATAATTATGAATAATAAAAGATTAAATACTTTAACACGCCACATATGGCCACAGTTTGCACACCCATATTCTAGAGTTTAGTGAGCTTTGGGCGGAGCCTGCTGTGAGTGTGGGCGGTGCTGATGCTCTGCTGTTGGTGTGTCTGCAGCTCCAAAGGTGGACAGAGAGCAAGCAGACGGGCCGTCTACTCAGATGAGATCAGCCGCCTCCTTCAGGGTGAGAGCATCATGGACGTGAACCTAAAACACCCGTCCACTTCCTTCAGAGGGATGCTGACGCCCTTCTCTTTGTCTTGCAGGTGGACTCCAGGAGCTTCCGGAACGGTGAGTGTCTGATGTTCAGTTTAAGATCTAAAGCGGGTTTATGGCATGATTCTCTTTGTTCTTTCAGATGATCTTTTTCAGAAGGTCCTGAAGAGCCATTCCAGCCGGGCGATGAAAAATAGTCAGTAAGACGACGAGAAGCAGGACCGTGAGGACATCTGAGGGGGCAGCCATCTCTGGATATTTGAGGAGCTGTTGAGGTTCTGGGTGGGCTTCCTGTTCCTGTGTGACGAGGAGAAAAGCTGTTCTTAAGAGTTTTTTACATTGTTACCAAACCAGTGTTTGTTCAAGTTCATTCTTCCTGGGTGAACTTTTGTAAGGAGTATTTTTCCTGGAGTCCTCCTGTCAAACAGACACTATGAGGGAGAAGAACTTTCAGGAGCTTTCCTTTGAGTTTTTGTAAAATAAAGCTGAAATGCGACCTCGCCATGACTCTTTTGTCTTTTTTGTCAAAACGTTAAGCTTCAGAAATCCATAAACCATGACGAAACATTCTCGTGTGACGTATGTGTTTGGAGTTTTGTTCATTAAACCCCCCCTCTGATGAAAATGCTCTTTTTTAACATGTCTGTGTGGCATTTTTCTTATGAAAGAGAAGAAATATAATACAAAATCATTTCGTTTTTGTATTTCCGAGTATTTCTCCTTTTAAATTTCTGTCAATCAAACTATCACATACAAACTGCCACACCCCCTCAGAGGAGATTTTGGAAACAGAGGCTTCACATCAACATGAAAAATGGCTTTTAAAGACATTTAGGTTGTGGGATTTTGGTTAAAAACTTCATAATCAAAAAATGACTGGGAATGTCTTTTTAAAATAAAAAAAAAATGTCATGGGGGACTTTAAAACATTCAGAAATAAAACACTGATAACAAGCAGAGAAAACGTGTTAACAGCCAGACAAAGATGACAAGCGGAGTCAAAGGGGGCTGAGAACATTCTCACTTCTCAACTTTATTGAAAGTTTGTGAAACATTCTTCTCTTAGATGTGATGCTGTATGATTCCTGAAAAAAAAATCTGCGCCGTGCAGGGATGAAAACGGGTCATACACGACCCGTCCAGAATCTCATTGAAATGCCCCTTGATGTCATTTAAACTCTGAACATTAAGATAAATGTTACAGGATGTGCAAGTGCAAACATTTTGTTCATTAGTTTTCCAGATGCTTCATAGGATAATTGATGATCCCTAATTATCTCTAGGTGTGGGACAGAAGGGTGTACCCCGCCTTCAGTAGATGATAGGCTCCAGCAACCCATGAGGGATTCAGTGGGTTCTGAAAAAGGATGGATGTGCTCACCTTGTTTTACATTTTTAATTGAATGCATCAACATGATCTCATTTGGAATAAGATGTAAAAAAAAACTCATTATTAGTTTGAAAACATCACGCAATGACAGTAAGAGATGAAGGATATTAAAATAATAACAAATGTTAATAACTAATAAAATGTTTTCTCTCTATACTTTTACTATTTATACGTGTTAAAAACATATAATTCGTCTAAACTAGGAGCCTAAAACCTGAGGCTCTGAAGCCACACGCAGCTCTTTCATCCCTCCATTGTGGCTGTAAAGCCTTAAAAAATAATAATGATTTGAATAAAAATGTAGTTTTTGTAGTTTTGGTTCATTTGTTCTTGTTAATAAAGTTTCTTCATTTAGATTTTGAATACATGAAATAACTGAGCAAAATAAGGATAAAAGGTTCAATCTATTGTTGGAGCGGTTTACTGTGAGAATAAACTAATGGCACAATATATTTTTTAATGGATTCTACAGCAATGCTGCCAATGACAGAATTGTCCATGATTGACTTTCTTACCATTTTAATAAAAGTGTTATCTAAAATTTAGTGTTACTACAAAAAAATGTCCCTAGATTGTGGAGGAACTGTACCTCAATACAGACTGCCGAGTTTCTCCTGTTTTCCCCAGAATTTTTACAGGAAGAAGTGTACCTTGGCTCAAAAAAGATTGAAAAACACTACAGCATCTGAACCTAGATTGCAACGGTTTCATAACATCATCTGATGATCATAAATGAAGGGCACAAATAATCTTTTGTTTGGATTTGGTCCAGGCTGCTGGTTTGTCTGAATCTGCATCGTTTTTGTTACAGCAAAAATATGCTATCTTTGTGTGAAAAAAATTGAACACAACTGACAACTGTTTTTCTTAAAAAAGAAAAGGTTAATCAAGATTTTTTTCATTCTAAATTCCCACATTCCCAGTTTTGTTTAGAACTGAAGCTTGATATTTAAAGTTAAATACACTGTTGATGCAACTACAAAAATATGTGGAAAATTATTTGATTATTGGAGAATATTTTATACTTTTAAAATGTATTTAAAAGGGATTTTAAATCTAAAAAATACATTATTTTCGATGAAATTGTGTAAAACCTAAATTTGACCAAATCTTATGAAACGTGTTTCCTTTTTAAACTAGAAAAATTCCCTGAATTAGAAGGACTGTTGTTACTCCTGACCACCAGGGGGCGGAAACCAATGATCCGATGTCAACAACAAACAGAAGAAGACGGCCATGAGCACGACAGGCATGTTCGCCGTTCTAAAGGAGAAAGTTGGGCAGGTTGTGGTCCCGGGAGACGAGTTCTGCTTCGATGCCGAGAACACCATCTCTCTATCGGAGAGCGCCAAGCCGGACCGCGCGGTGTGTGGGCCGGGGCTGCGGCGGACCGGAGACCGCTTGGTGGTGATGAAGAGCGGCGTGCTGCGGCACAAACCGCCGCTCACCTTCTGGATCGAGTCCCAGCAGAAGCGGGTGAGAGCGGACCGGTCCGAACCTTTTTGAGTAAAACATATGAAGGAAATGGAGGAAAGTTCAGTATATCACCACTTAGTGATTCTCCTGTCCTTATGTTTTTCGCAACGTAAAAACTCAAATACACTTTCAGCGATTTCAGCAGTCTTGGTATAAAATAAGCTTGTTCACAACATTACTGCTTGTATTTTTGGTATTCATAAACTTTATAATTTTTGAAATAATAATCAGAATATGCCCCAAAGGAAATAGAGCTGCCACGATTAGTCGACTAATCGACTATTAAAATAGTCGACGACGAATTTAATAGTTGATTAGTCGTTACTTTATATTATATGGAGTCGGAGTGTAGTAAAGTTGACAGGTATAATGGTATCCTGCCAGCTTTTTGGACTATTTTAGCATTAATAAGGTTTTTAGGCTTTTTTTTGGAGTTTAGCTAACATTTCAGCAGCATGCTAGCTAATTTAGGTTTTTTTTTGTTCTTTTTAAGGCCAATTTGGCATTTAACTAATATTTTAGGCGGCTATCAGCTTCATTTATTTCAGCTATCAATTTCCGCATTGTTAGCTTTTAATTTTAGCATATTCAGCAACTACTTTCAGCAAAAAGCATTATCACATTAGCATTATCGCAGGTAATGTAACTTTCCTCGACATTATATTTTCAAATAAATACAGTGCCTGATTAATAGCTGTTTATTTCTCTATAGATCTCTATGAGATTTTGTCTTCGTGGAACCAGCAGGTACTTCCTGTTTGGAACGCCAGAGGGGAGGGGCCACTCAGTCCAGTTCTCTTTTAAAGTCAACGGTTTGTCCTCCTCAGTATGTGGCCACAAAAGGGGAGACCGTGATCGGGATCGTGACGGCCCGAGGAGGAGACATCTTCAGGGTGGACTTTGGCGGCAGCGAGCTGGCGTCTCTGTCTTACCTGGCGTTTGAAGGAGCCACCAAGCGGAACCGACCCAATGTTCAGGTAAGTGTAGGCGGAGCTCTTCGTGTGCAGTCCCTCTTTGGAGCTCAGCAGTGGATGAAGATGTGAAACCATCTCTGAAGCTCCACCCCCTCTCCTTCACCTGTACAGGTGGGCGACTTGGTGTTTGCTCAGTTCCTCATCGCCAACAAGGACATGGAGCCTGAGCTGGTGTGCATCGACGGGTCGGGGCGAGCCAATGGGATGGGGGTGTTTGGACCAGGAGGTCTTCTCATCAAAGTCTCGCTGGGGCTGGTCAGAAGGTAACTCCCCACCGCACCTGGAATCCTACCACCGCTTCCATGCTATCTAACGTGCCTTTTGTACCCCCACCCTCAGGCTGCTGGCCCCCAAAAGTGACATCCGCTCAGACCTGGAGCAGCTGTTCCCCTGCGAGCTGGTGGTGGGCATGAACGGCCGGGTGTGGGTGAGGGCGTCCAGCGTCCAGCAGACCCTGATAGTGGCAAACCTGCTGCAGAGCTGTGACACCATGACGACGCAGCAGAGGCAGCAGCTGTTCAAGAAGGTCCAGCAGGGGGCGCTATAGACCCAGAAGAAGCCTCTGAAGACTGGGTTCAGACAGAGCACTGTGATTGGTCAAGCAGGACCAAGTCAGTCTCTACAGAACCTTCTGGACCTGTTTGTGTTAATGGCTGTGAGTAACTGAAGTGTGGCTCAGAGGTCATGTGACAATCACATGACAACAAGGGCTTCAGCAGGAAGCATTTGCTTTTGTTCTAAATGTTTAAATAAAGTTTTTTTATTATTTTGTATTCATCACTTTAATGATTGAATTCCAGATTTTCCGTTTTCCCTTTCATCCCTGATCATTTCTGGGTCATTGTCCTGTTGTGGGAAGAAATTGGCTCCAGTCTAGTGCTGACCACAGGGATAGTGTCCTTATTTGAAGTCCTTTTTACCCGGAACAAATCTCCCATGTCAGCACTAAAGCAACCCCAGACCATCATGTTACCCCCACCCTGCTTGACAGAATTACTGTCCCAGCAATTTTTTTTTTTTTTTTTTTACATTTGACAGAAGTTTTGGTTTGGCAGCCATTAGCAGGGAGCTGCTGACTCTGACGGTCGACATGTCTGGGTCAGCTGGACTAGAAGTAAAAAATGACTCGACTTCCATGAGACGCTTAGCTCCAAAGGTCTAAGATAACAAGCGTGGGGTTTGAGAGTGCAATGACTCCCACATGTGGCAATGCTAATAAATGAGCTAAATGTCTTGACACAAATATGTAATCAGTGTGTGTCATTAATGGATGAGGAAGTGAATGAAACGTTAAGCTTTTTAACAGGTTAAGGTGCCTCTAAATTTTTGAGACTCGTGAACATTAATGGACATTAGAGCTGCCACAATTAGTCAACTAATCGATTATTAAAATAGTCGACGACTAATTTAATAATCAATTTGTCATTACTTTATATTATACGGATTCAGACTGTAGTAAAGTTGTGACCGTTCAGCACCCCAAAATTTTTTTTTCAGTATTTGAGTCAGTGAAACTTTCTCTTTAGTGAAAAATAGTTCCATGTTTCAGATGTCGACCTCATCAGAGAGATCAGGAATATACATTCCATCAAACTCATTTTGACAGGTGACCTTTGACCCTTTATATATATAATTGATATTAAATTGTTACATCATCTCGAGGGGCGGGGCACCTGTCAAAATGAGTTTGATGGAAAGTATATTTCTTATCTCTCTGATTTGATTTAATCTTGTTTTTAATACCATAAACTAACGAAGGACAGAAGTTGCATGACTCATTAAAAGTTTAATAAACTATAATCTTCATTGTCTTTATTTTTAGTTAGTTTAAAGCTAATGATGGTTAAGATGTGCTTTACATCCGCTTTGTGAATGACCCGATTAGTCGACTAACCAGAAAAAATCATCTCTGCCAAATCACTGTGAAACAGTGGGTGCCATTTCGCTGTGGCGACCCCAAAAAAGGGATAAGCCGAAAGGTGAAGAAGAAGTCGACTAATAAAACAATTGTTTGTGGCAGCACTAATAACTATCAGAGGCGATGTGGAGTTCAGTGTCTTGCCCAAAAATACTTTGACACATGAGTAAGGCCTAAACATAATCTGTAATCTTCTGATCAGAGGTCGACCACGCGGTCCGGATGAGCGGAAGAAGATGGAGCTAGAAGTTTCTGCAAACTGGATTTTTTGTGTCTGTTCCTGATTCACAACAACTTCAGTTCTAGTCTTAGTGTTCTATATATCTGTTCTCTATCATGAGAGAAATGCTACATGTTAAAAACATCACATCATTGGAGAGAGTCTTCAAGGCGGTGCAGACTTCCTCATCATTTTCCACCATCACCAACTCCGCGTCTTTAGCGTTAGCTTTGTGCAAACTGGTTTTTACTTAGCATTGAGGGAGTAAAATATTTACTGTATTATTTAATCTTGCTCGACAAAAATAAGTACAAATAATACTTCTACATCCCAGGGAGGAGGTGATGAGAGTCTCTTCTCTGACATTTCACATGTTCTTCTCCGTTAAGAACTTTTTCTCGCTTTAAACTAATGCAAAGATTCATTAATAAATTACAGTCGAAATGGTCATTTTCAAGTTTCAAAATGTGTCACATCAAGATTTCAATGTTTAGCACAAAATGAGTCAGTTTTCCCATCTGGCCACAAATGAGATACCAGACACTTCTTTAAAAAAAAAATTTTAGGCAATCACCAATAATAAAATGAGTGTGTTATGAAATGTATGTGTGTTTTTTTGTGTGTGTGTGTGGGTGTGTGTGTGTGTGTTTGTTTCTTAACCCTTTAACTGCCTGCTCAGCCAAACAGTGGGAAACATTTAGAAAACATGTTTTTAAAAATATTGATAGTGTCCATTACTCCCCAAGGTACGGAACCCCTAAAGGGACATTGAAGAAAGAAATTTGAAGTAATTTTTTTTATTTCCAAAAATTGAAATAATAAAAGAAAAAAAAAATCTGCTTAGCAACGGATTTGCACCAGATAGCAATTAGTAACCATAACACATTTTTGTTAATTCAATTTTTAGGAAAGAAGTTACTATCTTTGTGCAATAACAAGAATTGTTTAATTACTTTAATTATTAGAGAAACTAGTTCTAGTTAGTAACCAGAACTTTTTTTTTCACTTCAATTTTTTTACAGAGCCCCTAAGTATTTTTAGAAAAAAATGCTTGTTTTTTTTTTTACTTAAATTATCCTTTTTTTTCACTTTTACGTCCCTTTAAAGGCTCCATACCAAGACAATAAGCGGCAGAAAAAATACCTTTTTTTGGCATTTATTTTTTGGGTAGTAAGGATTAAGATGTGTAAATTGTATAAAATTGTTTAATTGTATTTTATGTTCATTTAAAAATGTTATTAACCAGAGGCTTTAATATAAGTTCCTATAGGTTTTTGTCTCTTCCTGCACATATTTTGTGTATTTCTATACCTGTTTTTTTCCGTATGTTGTACAAATGCACTTAAATAAAAAATAAAATCTAAAAATCTAGGACTTTTTTTTTATATAAATCCCATTAAAATCCTACAGATTTGTTGGTCCATTTGTTTACATGTCTGAGATGATCTGCATTTTACATTACAGTACATTTGGAATTCAAATTGTTACTTTGTGTTTTTAGACATTCAACTCGTTACCTTGCTAGTGACGCGCCTGGTTTTACTTAGATGGAAGTCTTTGAGTCCTCCATCCCACATTATGAGGAATAAAGAAACACTAAATCTTTTAAAACTTGAAAAACATCTAATTCACACTGAAGGGTTTACGTGAGAATTCTACAAAACATGGGAGCCTTTTTATTTTATTTTGACACACTGAGAGCTCTATCTGATAATAATCCATCTGTATCTTTGTGAGAGGAAGGGGGCGGACGATCATGATCTCACTGCGTTTGTAACGATCATCAATTTTATTTTATTTATTTGTATTTTGTTCTCTTGGTTTATACTGTATTGCACAGGTGTCAAACTCAATCACACAAGGGGCCAAAATCCAAAACACACTTCAGGTCGCGGGCCGAACGGGATAAACATTTATTAAACTCAATTTTTCAACATTTTAAACCGTAACGTTTTGAAGTAATTATAAACTAGATATACATCATTACCTGTGATAATGCTAGTGTGAATGCTGTAAGCTGAATTTGGCCTCTGAAAATGCTAGTGCTGATAGCTGAAGATGCTGAAATTGATAGCTAAAAACACTGAAGCTGATAGCCAGCT
This sequence comes from Oryzias melastigma, assembly GCF_002922805.2. NCBI lineage: Eukaryota > Metazoa > Chordata > Actinopteri > Beloniformes > Adrianichthyidae > Oryzias > Oryzias melastigma. The sequence continues at coordinate 166,827 of NC_050521.1, read as the reverse complement.
AAAATATTAGCTAAATGTCAAATTAGCCTTAAAAAACAGACAAAAAAAACTCCAAAACAGCCTAAAAACATCTTGGTAAATGTCAATTTTTTTAAACTTTAAAACTGTAACTTTTTAAAATATTTATAAATAATAAAAAGGTTGGAATATCTTCAGCGTAAATCGATTTAAACCATAAATAAGTTTCAATATTTTACTCTCCATTAAAAAAAAAAATTCTCAAAATTATACAAGTTAGAAATAAGCTCAAGATAACATCCGGTCATTAATAACAATAAATAAAATGATCTGGGGGGCCGGTTAAAATTACCCACAGGGCCGGATCCGGCCCCCGGGCCTCGACTTTGACACGTGCCGTATTGTGTATTTATTTACTTACATTTTCATACAGTCCTGTGCTGTTTTTGTTGTTTTACTTTGTGCATGATTTGTGTCATATTGGGATTTATTATCACAACTAATATTTATTTTTTATATTTATGTACCTGTTTGCAAATATGTAAATCAATTTAAAATATTGTGTTGAAAAGAATCTGCTGCTTTTGGTTAATCGGACAGTTTTTAACATAAATAACTCTCTCTGCAGCTAGCTTATTTTCTATTTTGTACAAATGGGAACAATTCAGAGTAAAAAATGGGTTAGAATTTATTTCACTAATATAATGGTGTTCTTATTGATCTGTTGCTATGGTGATGTATAAATCTTAGTTAAAATGAGGATGGCTCTTAGTAATTAACTTATTCTGATCAGAGTGTGTAAAACTGACCCTGATTGGCCTTTATGGAGCATAACGAGTTTACCATCTGTGACTCAAACTCATTCTACAGAACAAAGACGCACACAAAGCTCAGTTCAGATCTGGAGTTTATCCTCACATTTCCTCACTGGTTCCCCTCCAGTTTAAGGCACATTCCAGGTGATTGTTTCACACGGTTTGGTCTGCAGATTCACAAACAAATTACACACACCCATGGATATCCGCCGTCATCAATCAGACGAGCTCGTCCAGCTGTCAGGTGACTGTTCACAGGATCAATAGAGTCTTTGGTACCAACAGCTGCAGTAAGGACACTTACAATCAACGAAAGAACAGCTAAAATAATCAAGTACAAATTTATCCTCAACTATCCTGATAATCGAGTCATCGGGGTTCTTTTGGTGGATGGATCCATCACTTACCACTGGTTCTGATCGATCAGCACATTCAGGAGGATCTAGAGTTGCAGCCTAAACAGAGGCTGGCTGCTTTGGTTCTGATCCCGGTTCAGCGGGTAAACATTGATCCAAACTGATTATCAGTAACGTTCAAAATCACGCACACACAAACACACCAGCTGGAGTTTGGACCTGGTTCTGAACTGGTTTATGAGGCTGTCGGTTCACTGTGTGAGCTATCCATCGTCATGGAAACAGGTTGGGTCAAACCTTCAGCAGGGGGCGTCATCTTCAGAAGTTCTGACCAGAACTTCATCACCCCTGGAGCTACAGACTACTGCTGCAGCAGGAAGCTCCGCCCCCATAAAGTGCCTCAAATAAGGAAGTGAATGTGTTTGGTGAACCGGCGCCATGAGGTTCTGCAGGAATTCAGCTAGCTGCTGAGATAAGTACTCTTGGGAAGTCTCCAGAACTGAACTCAAGTCCCGAACCAAGACTGTGGTCTACATCACTGAGTCCAGCTCACACGACGGGGTTGGTGGAACCAGGTGTGGTTGTGTTCTCCTGAGGTCCCGGTCCGCTTACTGGATCGGTGGGTTTCAAGAAACGTGCAGAAAAACTGCTGGTACCAATAACAGGCATAGAACCAGAACCAGATCTAAACTCACAGCATCAGTTACCCATAATTCCCCACCACCAGTAAAGTCCCAATCCTGTGAGCCTGCAGGGCAGCTCTGATTGGCTAAAATTTTCAAAATAAAAGCTTTGGAGGTTGGGCAACGAGAAGCTGAGTGGCTCCAACCGACCCATCGGAGAAAAAGAACAAGCTCTCGTCCGTACATCCATCTGTGCAAAAACAAGGAAGACAGCAGAGTCCAGCAGGCCCAGTCCAAAGATCCGGACCAGAACTTAAAGCTTCAAGTGTCAGAGGCTGCATCAGTCCCACTCCACCCCCCCACCCGCGCCCTCAGGGCTTCCCTACATCCACTGTGATCTTTGTGTACAGGTCAAACTTCTCCACCTTCAGCACCTGGTAGCTCAGAGAGTTTATGCCGTCTTTGTTCATGGTCTCTTTAGTGTGAGCGATCCGGTCAAACCTGGAACCAGAACATCAGAATCCAGGTTCAAGAGTGAACATCAGCTCCAAACTGGAGCAGTTCTTATGAATGTCAGACACCACACAGCAGTGAATCACAAAGCCTGTGGATACCTCTGTGGGTTGGGATCGTTCTTCTTGTCCCGATTGTGTCGAATCATGCGACACTTCCCCACCTCTCCGCTGGGTCTGGAGACGGACATGCCCCTGGAGACCACCCTGGAAACACACCAGAGGTTAAAGGGTAACTAAACCAAATCAACTTTTTTGGGCTGTTTATTCTATAGATGGGACTTTAGAAAAAGAACAAGAGTGAAGAGCAAAGAGAAGAGCTGAGGAGATGAGCAGTAGAAAACAAGATAATAAAAAACAAAGCCTGGATTTCTGACTACATGCTGACATGGAGGAGTACCTGTTGTAGATGTCGTCGTCCTCGCCCCCCCAGCCCCAGTAGTTGTTGGGGAAGCCATTGATTTTCAGGAATTGCTCTTTGCTCAAGGATGACACCCCCCCGAAGAACTGGTTGTATGGTAACCTGCAGAAGAAACAGACCACACCTTAGCACTCGGGTATCTTAAGACCGCCTGCTCACTTGAGGTCATTTGGGTTCTGCTGCGTGGCCAGAATTTACCCCAGAATATCTGAACAGAAACTGGAGCAGAACCACAGATTAAGTTAAAACAAAAAAATCCAGAGTGGAAATTGAGACAGAAAAACAGGAAATATCATAATCATAGACTTGTCAGGTTGTTCCAAAAATACTGTCAACCTGTGAGAGAGTGCATTTGTGTGTGTGTGCATGTAATCATCCATGAACACTCACACATGTATGTGAAAGTGTGTATCCATGTGTGAGTGCGTATACATGTATGTGTCAAAGTCAAGGTCCGGGGGCCGGGTCCGGCCCTCCGGGTAATTCTATCCGGCCCTACAGATCATTTTATTTTTTTATTATTAATGACCCGATGTTCTCTTGTGCTTATTTCTAACGTGTATAATTTTGACTAAACATATTTTTATATAGAGTAAAATATTGAAAGTTATTTAAGGTTTAAGTTGATTTATTCTGGGATCAAATTCCTGCCTTTTTATTATTCATAATCATTTTAAAAGGTTTTGGTTTTAAAGTTTAAAAAAATTGGCATTCTGCTAGCTTTTTGGACTATTTTGGCATTTACTAAGACTTTTTGGGCTATTTTGGAGTTTAGCTAACATTTCAACTACATGCTCCCAAAGGTGTGTTTTGGATTTTGGCCCCTTGTACGATTGAGTTTGACACCCCTGGTATACATGCATGTGTGAGTGTGTATGCATAAATGATAGCACATGTATGTGTGAGTGTGGACAATTGTGCAAGTAAGCATGCATGTGTGAGTGGGAATGCATGTGTGAGTGTGCATACAGTAAGTATGTGTGTGTCTGCATGCATATGTGTAAATGTGTGTGTATTTGTGTGTGTGTGTGTGTGAGACAGGAAGTGAGTGCCTCAGCACATGGCAGTTTTAGGTCATACGTCTTCCTCTGTGGTATCTCTGTCAGCATTTCCTGTTTTTCCTAAGAATTCCAAAACCCCTTCTGACTCATCTATAGTCTTTTTAAGTTTTTAATGTTTTAAGTCTGCAATTGTTTTTATGTTGTTTTTTTAAGTTTACAATATTTAGTAATTTTATGTCATTGTTTTTACTGGCTGTTATACTTTTATCACGAGTGTCTTTTTCTTTGTTTTATTTTTACATTTTTTATTATATATGTACATTTATTTTATTGCTTTTAAGTATTTTATCTGATGTGTCTTTGAGACAAATGGACCTTGAGTCTGTAATAAAAAGTATGTTCTATAGGGTTTTAAAACTACAGAAAGGTCCAAACGAAGGTCCTATGCTCTCCTACTAAGAACATGACCTGATGATCCTTTAAGAACCCTAGAAGACCAGCAAGAACCCTTTTCTGACTAAAAAGGTTGCTTTGGTTCTCTTTTGTCTTCACAAAACTGCAGCAGCAGCTAAACATCAGACCCGCCTCAGGTTGGTCATTAGTGACAGAAATCCAGATGTTTAGGAAGCGTCCTCTGCGGTCTCTGCTCTGCTGGTAATTTCTTTCATTCATGAGTCTCCTGCTGGAGGCTTCACTTCCATCAGTTCATACAAAAAACAACACTAACTCCTGAATGGGTTTCTGAACTGAATGTTTAGAAGTTTTTTGTCCAGCATTGATAAAGATAGAAAAATAACACTAAAGAACTACTATGCGGTGCGTTCACTGACAAGGGAAGAAGTGGGAAATCCTCATGTCAGAGGTGTACAGTATAGTCCCTCGCACACCTGATGGTGTCAAAATAAAAAAAATTGGAACTTGGAATAACAGCTACCATCTAGTCTCACTCATGCCAGATTTACACAGATGAGTAGTACTGCCACAAACGATTATTTAAATACTTGACTAAACACGATTGGTCGACTAATCGGATCATGCGCAAACTGGATGTAAAGCACACATCTTAACCATCATTAACTTTAAACCAACTAAAAACTAGATATGCATTACCTGCTATAATGGTAGTGTGAAGGCTGTAAGCTGAATTTGTCTGCTGAAGATGCTAAAATTGATAGCTGAAAACGCTGAAGCTGATAGCTGAAAACATTGAAGCTGAAAGCCAGCTAAAATATTAGTTAAATGCTACACTAGCATAAAAAAATGAAAAAAGCTGAAGTTAGCCAAAACAACTAGCATGTAGCTAAAGTGTAATTCGCTGTGTTATAGTCACCGTAAATATAAAACAAAAGTCTATAAATTTGAACTTTCAAAGTACAATGGAAGTTTTTACTTTGAAACCCGGACCTTTTACTCGATTTTACAGCTTTTGTCGCGACATTGAAGCATCATTGGACTGGAAATAGAACACCTACGTAAAGCTTGCGTTGCGGAGAGACAAAATTCAAACACAGAAACGACGGAGGCAATGTAAATGTTGGGACTGATCAATGAACATTCTATTTTCTGTGTCAACGCAACAGAGACCAGTGGAAATCCGGCGGCAGGGTCATGTGGTAATGTGACTGCTCCCGCTTCAGCAGGACAGACGTTGCTCACCTGAAGCCGAACTTGTCCATGGACACGGACAGGTGGCGCGGCTGGCTGAAACACTTGTAGATGTTGCGATCGTCCATGGGGATGAGGTCCACGTCGCTGAAGACAAAGCAGTCGTAGTCGTACTCCTTTAGAGCCTCGGCGTAGCCCACGTTCAGCAGCTTAGCCCGGTTAAACGTCACATCACCATCCTGGAAGAAAGGCACACACAGGTCAAGTCAAAGGTAAACAGTTTTACCGAGATCTGGATTCTGGTCTCGACTCCTTATTCAGGTAAAAGGCTTTCATTCAAAAGTAAACAGTGTTGCGGACAAAGTTGGGACAAAAGTTGCCCATGACCCTCCTGCAGGAGAAGCTGAACAACAAGAATTTAAAAAGGATTTGCAGCATTTTAGTGTTCTGACAGCTAAGAGGCCGATCTTCCTCCTACGCGTAAAAGTCCACCCTCCTACCACTCTGCAAAGCCGCTCTTTGATGAAGAATATGAAGACGCAGGTTTGGCTTGTAGTTTCCCACAGCCTCAACTCGCTGCTCCCTGATCTCAGAGCACACCTGGTCTCTGCTTCAACACGTTCCTACGCCCACTTCGACAGAAACACGCTTTTGGGCATGTGTGTCTATATTACTACAGGTATGAACATTTAGAGCATTTGAAGACAAAAATGCAGACTTCATCTGAGTCCATACAGCAAACACCAAGCCTCAGAATCACTTTCAAACCTGTCAAGCTGTTTCGTTTTTATGAGCACAAATTCTTTGATAAAGATCTAAAACTATGACTGACTGGTCCACATTGAAGTTCATCAAGACAATGAAAACACCCTAAAGCATGGTTGTCAAACTCAATCGCACAGGGGGCCAAAATCCAAAACCCACCTTAAGTCACAGGCCGAACAGGATAATTGAACACTCTAAACTTTAAAACTGTAACTTAACATAATTATGAACTAGATATTTAGCATTAACTGTGATAATGCTAGTGTGAATGCTGTTAGCTAAATTTGACCACTGAAGATGCTGAAATTGATAGCTGAAATCACTGAAGCTGAAAATGCAGAAGCTGATAGCCAACTAAAATATTAGCTAAATGCCAAATCAGGTTAGGTGAAACAGCTAGCATGTAGCTAAAATATTTGATAAAAACCAAAATGGGCAAAAAAATTTGAAAAAACTAAATTTGCCAAGACAGCTAGCATGTAGCTGGAATATTAGCTAAACTGAAAAATAGCCTAAAGAACAGGGAAAAAAGAAGCAAAATAACTTCGGGCCATTAATAACAATAAAATTTAATGATCTGGATTGCCGGATAGAATTACCTGGAGGGCCAAATCCGGCCCTCCAGGTAATTCTATCCGGCAATCCAGATCATTTTATACTATTGTTATTAATGGCCCCATGTTGTCTGACGCTCATTTCTAACTTGTATAATTTCAGTCCGTGAATGGAAGAAGCTCCTGTTGCCATCAATGAAGCAGGAAGAGGTTAGTGGGGGAGGAGTCGAGACGTCTCACCTGAAGATTCTCTGACTCAAACACACCTGGTGGGTTCAGGCACCACAGACAGAAAGTTGAGCAGCAGAAAGAAGAAAAGAAGAAAGAAGCCGTGTTACCGAAGCAGCCCTCCGCCACCAGCAGGGGGCGTGTCCCAGCGGCTCCACCGCAGCAGCCATTGTGATTGGTCAGAAACGCCTGACATGCAGGGAGAGGGGCAAGGGAAGGGTAGGCGGTGGGAAATGCAAAGAGGAAGATGAAGAAGAGGAGGAGGAAGAAGCAAAGACAAGAGAGAAGAACAACTGTGAGTCAAACACTTTAAAGTAGGTCAGCATGCAGAAGGCTGAGCACACACGCATCAGAACCTGGGCCGGAACAGAACTCTGATTTGATTGGCAGCAGTTCCGTCCGTAGCTTTCAGATATTTAAGCCCGCCTTTTCCTGACTATCAGCGTTTTGTGGTATCAGCCGGGTGCAGATGCTTCACACTGGGCCTCACGACGCTCTTCAGACGCTCCTTTTCATCGTTTCTGTTTCGCCTCCTGCATAATTCATGCCATGAAACCGATCCTGGTGCACCTGTGGGAGGAATGGGCTAGGTCCAGGTCTTCCCAGACCCACGGTTCTGTTCATGAATGACAGAACCACCCAAGGCAGGGTGCATGCTGGGGCAGCGGAGCGGGTCGGATCAGGGGGCTGTGTCACGGCGTCCCGGTTAAACACACATTCACACAAAACAAACAGCCAAGGCGGCTGCAGCTTGTTAGGCTTTCCAGTCCAACAGGAGGAACCACTGAAAGGTTTGTGTAACCATTCTGAGCATTGTATCTGTGTTTGTGTCTGAGCATGGGTGTGTGTGTGTTTGTATTCTTTGTCAAAGTGGTTGAGACAAACCCTTCTGAGGTTTCTAGAATGCCCTCCTTGCAGCAGCTGAAATGGTGCAGGTTTCAGGATACACCTACTGGTTGTGCAGGAACTGTTCTGAGGTTGCAGGTCATTGTGCAAACAATCAGTCTGCAGAGCCTCTTTTAGGTTTGGGGGAGGAATGAATGAATGAAATGGTTTATTTATAACAATCAGGAATAATACATGAAATAACATATCAAATTGAATTACAACTTGATCACTTGAAGTTGGAGTGGGAGGAAGCGAACTTATATAATCCCACCCTGGCTCGACCATACCATTTTCTCTACATGAATTATTAACATCCGGTTCAGGACTACGTCAAATCGGCTTCAAAACTTTTCTTCTGTGCCATGTTCAAGTCTCCTTGTTGCTGTAGTTGTTTTGCAGTAGCTGAGGAGAGCTGGAGACACACATCTGCTCGTGACCCCATAGTCTTCATGTTTTTGGATGGAGAGTAACAATCACCCAGATGCTCAGCCTCATAAGCATTTCTGACCTTTGAACTCGATTTAAGGTTGTTCAGAGCGTTTCCGTGATAACGTTTAGAGCCATGTGTGCCATCTTTCTTTTATGTCCTCAGACACAGAGAGGAAATCAAGTGTTTTTACAATGACTTGGCCTGTACCAGGAACTCTTTCCATTTTGAATAGTATCAGGTTTTTCCCAGAATTTCCCTTCAAGCGTTTCTACGTGGACCTCGCCAGAGTTAGTTCTTCTGTGCAGAGTTTGAGTCTTTGTTTCGGTTAATAGTCTTTCTTTGGTGGGTAACATGCAGCAACGCGTGTTTGAAGTCTAACTCCAACACTCTGGAGGCTGTGTGAATGAAGCGTACCTGGTTGATGACGTAGACTCCGTAGTCCAGCTGCTGCCTCTGCAGGATGGGGTGCAGGTAGTACAGCCAGTACTTCAGGTGCTCATCTCGTTTGCGGAATGGAATAATGATGGCGACCTTCTGCAGCGCCAGGCAGTCTTTGGGTTTGAAGCGTCCACCCTGCTGCACATTCGGGTTCTCACTCTTGATCTGCTCCAGAGTCACAGGATCCTTGAACTCCACCCGCAGAGGACCCACTGAGGACAGACAAGAGCGCCAGAATCAGCCAGTCCCACATTATTACAACAGAGAGCAGGTCCACACCACTTCTTGTAATCATTGGTTCAGTGTGGTACTAACCACAAAACCACAGGTTTAAAGGTAACTGTGATATTAGTTAGAGATGTCAAGGTAGTATGGTTTTGTAGGAACATCATTTTTGTCAATCCCTGTTTAACAAACATGTCTCTTAAAATGATTCAGTTAAAGAGCTTTTACGGTTCGCTTTTAAGCTTCAGTGATCATTGTGTGCTTTTCTCTCACCAGCACTTTTCTAGTGTGTACATAAAGATAGACAAGTGAAGCCCTGCGGTCACTTCCTGTTGTTCAACCCACACGAGCCGACGCCTTTCTGCACATCAGTTTCAGGTTTTCTGTCCTCATTTGGCTACAATAAAAACACAGCTTCAATTGATCTGTGACACAAACCAAAATCTCTCTGGAAAAACCCAACCTGTTAGATGAGGTTTGTTCATTTTGTTTCAGACTAAAGTCTTAGTCACAACTGCCTTTACAGGCTGACTGTGGGTGAAAAATGGGGAATCGTGATTGGGGCACAAAGGTGGATCCAGCCCTCCAGAGCATTATATTTTATTGTTATTAATGGTCCGATGTAATCTTGAACTCATTTCTAACTTATAATATAATATTGACAAAATATATTTTTATGAAGAGTAAAATATCGAAAGTTATTTAAGGTTTAAGTTGATTTATTCTGGAATAATATTCTTGCCCTTTTATTATTCATAATTATGTTAAAAAATTATAGTGTTAAAGTTTAAAAATGGGCATTCTGCTAGCTTTTTGCACTATTTTGGCATTTACTAAGATTTTTTGGCTAATTGGAAATTTAGCTAATGGTTCAGCTACACGCTGGCTAGCTGTTTTGGCTAATTTAGGCTTTTTCCGTTTTTTAGGATATTTTGAAATTTAGCTATTTTTTCAGATACATGATAGCCGTTTTGACCAAAGTTTTTTGCTTGTTTTTTTAGACTAATAAAGCATTTAGATAATAAGGCATTTAGACAATATTTTAGCTGGCTTTCAGCTTCAGCGTTTTTAGCCATTAGCGTCAGTGAATTCAGCTACAAACTTAAGTGTTTTCTGCTATCAGCTTCAGTTTTCAGCTATCAGCTTAAGCATTTTCAGTTATCAGCACTAGCATATTCAGTGGCCAAATTTGGCTTTCAGCATTCCCAGTAGCATTATCACAGGTAATGCTAGATATCCAGCTCATAATTATGTTAATGTTACTTTTTTGGAGTTTTAAAAATTATATTTCAGTGTGTTTAATAATTGTTTATCCTGTTCGGCCCTTGACCTAAGGTATTTTTTTTTTCATTTTGGCCCCTTGTGCGTTTGAGTTTGAGCGACAGATTGTAGTGAACTATTATACAACACATAAGGGAAAGTAAAGGTGAAATAGTTTTCATTTGAACAAACTCATATCCATCATGGACAATCCTGAGCACCCTCTCCCTCCTGTACTTGACGGACAGCAGTGCGCCTTTCCAAGGAGGCTCAGCCAGCCTCGCTGTAACACCAACCGCTACAGGAGATCATTCCTGCCTCACCCCATTGGACTATATAGTTATACATTCTTGAAGTTTGATTTTCTATTAACCGTTATCAGACTGACTGCTTCCCTGATTTTTGTCACTTATTATTTGTTTATTATGTGAGACTCCTCCGCATGGAGAGGAGCCAGTTGAGGTGGCTCGGGCATCTGGTCCGGATGCCTCATGGACCCATCCCTGGAGAGGTGTTCCGGCTATGTCCCACTGGGTGTAGGCTCTGGGGAAGACCCAGGACACGCTGAAGAGACTACGTCTCTTGGCTGGCCTTGGAAGGCCTCGGGGTCCCGCCAAAGGAGCTGGAGGAAGTGCCCGGGGAGAGGGAAGTCTAGAAATCTTTGTTTAGACTGCTGCCCCTGCGACCCGGATTAGCAGAAGAAGATGGATGGATGGATTTAAGCCACTGCAACAACCAAATTTCTCAAGCTGGAATTGATAAAGAATCTGTATCTTGTCTTATTTTTCTGACCGTCCTGAATCCTGCACACTGTGCAAGGAGACAGTAGTGCTCTTCACATGACAAGTACAGGCTCATTGTGTGGAACTTGAATGAGAAAACACGGAAAAAGTGTAGATTGTGTAGGCATCTTACATATGACGTGTACACCCAGTACACGGTCAGTAAGGAGCTTACAAACAACCAGAATGTGGTAAGGACACCATACAACAGCATCACCCGTACTTCATAAGTGCGTGTAACTTACATTATCCTTACAAATATGTCACAATACCCTTACCACATGCATAACAATGGCATGTTCCATTTTCAATGACGTCCATTAAGGTCAGCCGCAAGCAAACCACAAGACCCACCTGTGCTCCATTTAAGATGCAGCAGCTCCTCTTTACGACCCCTTATGAACCCGGAAATCCCAAAAACCTACACTTGTATGGGTCAACTTCTCCATACAGGTGCATGTGACTGCGGTTTTAACAAGTAGCTTTATCCTAAATAAGAACATGTTACTTTTAGAGATTATAAACTAGATATAGCAAGTTCGGTTGTAACTTGTTGTTTTGAAAGATAACTACTTTTCTGGGAAAATTTACTGTATTCTAGATTCATTTTTTGGAACTAAGTGGTTCCATCTCAGCACTTCTTAGATAAACAAAGTAAAGTTTTAGGGTTCTTTTAGTTCTGTATAAAAACCTGGACAGAGTGTGATGGCATCACAAGTGTGAATTGGGGCAATTAGAAACTAAATTTTGATCAAATTTGATGTCACAGTGACAAATGCCTGAAAGTTTTTGGAGCGTGCTCAGTTAGGATGAGCTAAAGAATCATCAAAATGTGACATTCTCTTGTTGTTTAACACAAAATAAAACAAAAAACTTCAATATAAGGAGCAGGAAGATTGACAAAAAACCTTGCAAGAATCAAAACAGAAAAACTTAAGAAGTTCTGAGTGAAATACAATATTCTAGTGAAACAAGTTCATTGCTGGCACTGATGGGGCAAAGCAAAACACAATGGCAGGTGATGAAAGGTTAGTCAGAAAACATGTAAACTGACAGGAAGTCTGTTCAGAGAGACGAAAATGTCAACAAGAGCCTCTCCAGAAAGTGTCAGAAACAGACGAGTGCAGCCTTCCTGCTGAGGGAAGCCATGCTGAACAAGGATGCACACAGCTGAGGAAACAGACAGCGCGCCGGGCCAGGCGGCATTCATGCTCCAGCTGCTGATAGGACTGGAAACCATGACGACCCTCAGCTCAGAGAGCAGCGCCTCGTCTTCAGGTGCTCTTGCAGCGCTGGGATGTCATGTTCTGGGCTCACTGCTCCCTCTGAGGTTCGTTACCATGTAAACTGGTTCTGGCAGAACCACCACAACAGCAGAAACCAGGGTAGAGGAGTTCTACAGATGTTTACCATCTTTGTAAACTCCAGGGATGTGAAGAAGCTTCATTAAAAACAACAACCCCCCACCTCCACTGCTGAAAAACACGAAGTAATCAGCATCAGTGTCACAAACTACTGCAGCATGCTGTAAACAACACCCATCAGGCTGAACAATGAAACCAGATCCGGTTCTGGATTTGCTCACAACCCTTCCCATTAATGGACAGCCTCAGGTGGTGTCATGACAGAGCGCTGCTGTGGTAAACAGCTAATCTGCAGCTTCACCAAGCTAAACCTGACCTGATTAGGTTCTGAAGAGTGGTCCAGATCTCTGACCCTGAAGATTTCTGTTTGTTCTCCAACATCCCACAGCCTTTATCTTTGATAAAACTCAGCAGAGGCCTTGAGTTTGTGTAGAGTCGTGTAGATTGGTGCACTTAAGTTGCTGGAGGCTTCTTGCAATGTGTAACAGTATTGATTGCAGCCCTCAGGCAAACCCAAACAGGAACTCATAACTACTGGAATAATCAGACGTCTCTTGGTTAATTACACTCGTTTGCCATCATTGACAGCAGGCGTCTGCCTGAACGCAGTCATTCATGCAAGCATCATAGTTTGTGGCACGCAGAAGGATTATCTCGTGATGCCATCAACCGTGCACATATCCTGTTCAGTCTGCATTGGTCACATAGAACTCCACGTCGGCGGGCTGATCTGCTGAAACCATCCAATACCGGGCATCACTCTTCCAAAACCTTCTCAGCTTTATTCTAGAGCCGAGGTCGGCAACCTTTAACAGTAACAGTGTTTCCTACTGATCCAAACCTAGAGGGAGCCGCATCGTCTTACTTTAGCCTTTAAGAAATGTGGATTTGCATTCATGACTTTTTTTATATATATAATAAATGTGAATTTTGTCTATTTTTTGGCACAAACAAAAAGTAAAAATATAAAAAGAATTTAGCATCTCTAAAACGTGATTTCTTTTTTTTTTTTTTTTTAAATAAAAGACGCTCTGTGCCAAACAGGATCATCTCAGTGCAGCTCTGGACAGACAGTAACCAATGTTGTGCAGCATAAGTTAATATGTACTTTTAACTCATAAAAGATCAAACTTTTTACCAAAGTTTTGCTTTGCATACAAAATCTGTTCATTCTGGAGGTAGAGTTGATCAAACAAGACGTCTTCAGGTCAACAGGATGTAAAAACCTACATAATTTATCATCTATGTGAACCTCAGACATCAGTTTATACATTTAACTAATCTAAATTTAATAAATGCTAATTAAGTAATCCTTACTTTAAAAAATGATATTTATTTTTTCTTTTATTCCTTTTTTTTGTTATTTTTCCTTTCTTTGTCCTCAGCAGTCTTACTCTGCTGGGTTTTGTTATTTTAGTTTGGGGTTGGATCTTGGTAGTCTAAGTTTGCAGGCTTTGTTTATTTGTTTTCTTTTGGTAGTTTTGGTTAAGCAGTCATTAGCAGGAGCTGCTGACTCTGACGGTCAACAGTCTCCATGAATTATTTTATGTTTGGCCAATGATCGATCCACCATAGAGAGATAAAAGACCCACATGTGGATCTAGAGCTGCAGGTTGAAGAGCCCTGGGATAGACATACCAGACAATGTTCTCGTCACCCGAGACTCAAATGTCGGATCAAAGATGACATAGAAATCAGGAAACACAGAAACAACACAATGTCTTCACTACAAGATGCTCTTCTCTGAAGACCCAAAGCATACAGAGTGAGGGCGTGGACCCTCAGAGTCAGACCTGACAGGTCCCCACCGCTCTCATCTTCCTGCAGGTGTGAGGTGGGGGGTCTCCTCTCATCCTCCACCTCTGTGTGGTCCAGCAGCTGCTCAGCAACAGGCAGGAAGTGAACAGAGACAGAGTACATCCAAACAGAATTACTGCCAACAGATTCCCATCAGCTGAGCTTATTTAGTGCTCCAGATGCAGGAAAACAGCTGCCATTTTTATAAAAGACCTTTCCCACCCCAAGCATGGAGTGTTAATCCCCCCCACACACACACACACACACAGGAAGGCCAGAACAATCAGGCTCAGAAACAGATTTTCCCTGAAGCAGCAGTCTTCATTAGCATCCTCACGCACACGAGCATCCCAATAGAATAACACATACCTGTTGGAAAAACAAGTTTTTCCGCTAATTTACAATCCCTCACAACTCAAAGATAACATTACCAGTGCAACAAAAATGGTGAGAAATATTGGAGCTATCTAGTCGTACAGTTTTGATCCAGATTCCAGCTCAGGTGAGGAAACAGAAATGTCTACAAGTGTGTCAGAATGTGTATGAGCAGGGAGCTTGTGGCTTTCGGCGTAACAAGTACAATTTTTTTTTCAGTGTTTTTTTTTTGTTTTTGTTTATGACTGCTTCTGTTTTTACAACAATTTGAATAAAAAAAACAAACAGAAATGCTGTTTCTTTTATCTATGTCTTCCATCATTAGAAAAAAGCCACAAGTACATGTAAAAACACACCGCAGAACAAAACCCGGTCACCGCGGAAACCACCTCAAAGGAGTCAGAGTTTACATCCAGGTTCCTACACAAAAATCACGCAAACCACCACATCTCCGATGACCTTTGACATATGAAGCTCATTAGCCTGAGAGGCAAAAGCTGATAACAGCTTCACTGTTTCCCATTTCATCCTCTGGACAAAGTCCTCCTTGAGTGGTGGGAGAACAAACCTAAACAGACGACCAATCAGAAAATGACTCGTTAGGGATTTCACTCAACTTCTCACATTCAGCAGGTGAGCCATGTTGAGTCATACGTGAGCAGCTGTAATGTGCAGGAAGAAATTAAGCATTAACTGGCCTCACACTCCTTCCCAAACAGGCTTTTGGGAGTGTTTGTGGTGGACACAAAAGCACTAGTTTGTTCTGTTTATTTTAGTTTATTCTATTCCCATTTTAGTCTTCTCTTCTTTTGCTCATTTCTAAGTATGTAGACAATAACCTTCAGATCTCCATAGAACTCGTCTACTGGAAAAACACCACAGAAGCTGCTAGACTGCAGCACAAAGATGAAAACCTGAAGGGGACAGGCAACTTTTGTCCTGCATGAAGGACATTCAAAACCCGAAAGACACGTCTAGAAAAGGGCAGGGTGCTCGACTGGTTCTACCAGCCTCAACCTCTCACATGCATACAATAGTTTCATGATCTTTGCTGGGGAGAAAAACGTGCCAGAGTTGAAGTCATGGTTCACAACGTTTCTGTAGTACCAAAAGAGTTCTGAACCTGAAAGTGGCAAACGTTTTCATTTTTCAGTTCTCGGTACCTACAGATGATATCTGGTCTTTGGAGGGTTTAAAGGCCCTGACTCTGTTGACTCTGGATCACGTTAAAAGTGACACACCGTTTTGGTCAAATTGTTCTGCTCCGAGCAAGGAGCCTATTCAGACTGAGGAAACTCAATATTGGATTGCTCCAATATTGCTCGCCATTTTTGTTGCACCGGTAATAGGAGAGAGTGTAAACAGATGGACGATGGGTAGTAAGGGCATGCTTACTCCATGCCAATGGCCCCACCCACAAATTAGCTATTTTAGCTAATTGTGGATTTTTTTCCGTTTTCTAGGCTATTCTGGAGTTTAGCTAATATTTCAGCTACATGCAAGCTATTTTAGGATTTTGTCAGGTTTTTTGTGGGGTTAATTTGGATTTTAGCTAATATTTCAGCTGGATTCTAGCTGTTTTGGCTATTTCAGTTTTTGGGGTATTTTTGTTTTAGGCTATTTTGATATCTAACAAATATTTTAGCTGGCTATCAGCTTCGGCAATTTTAGCTTAAGCATTTTTAGCTATCAATTTCAGCATCTTCAGCAACCAAATTTAGTTTACAGCATTTACACTAGAATTATCACAGGTAATGCTTTATATCTAGCTTTTAGTTAGTGTAAAGCTAATGGTGGTTAAGCTGTGTGCTTTACATCCAGCATGGCCTGATTAGTCGACTAATCTGAAAAATTAATCTGTGATTAGTAAACTACTAAAATAATCGTTTGTGGCAGCACTGGTGCTGGCAGGTCATCACCAGACATTGTTCTGATGGACCTGAAGCACAGACCAGGTCATCATCTCTCCTTCTAGCTGACAGCCTGACGACCCTTCGTGGTCACATGTTCCCCCCTGGCTGCATCACCTATCCTCCTCGGTGTTTTTGTGAACTCATTGGGTAAGACTTTAGCCTGATGCTGTGTTCAGCAGCTGCACTTTCAATATTAAAAGACAAACTTAAGCAGAGAAGAAAGGCCTGTCGTGTTAATAAAGTTGGGTTTAAACGAATACAACCAGAATCTTACCGAGAATGGGGGACGTCTCCGGGCATTTCTCCAGGCTCCTCACCGACACCTCCGCGTTCTTGGAGTTCTGCCCTTCCGAAACCAACTCGGTTCTGTTGGTGACCGTCTGGACGTGGTTGAAACGCGGGGGGTTCTTGCGCATCTGTTGGTTCTGGGCGAAGGCGAACCGGACGTCCATGGAGCGGACGTAGAAGAAGAGGGTGACGGAGATGTGGAGGACACAGAGCAGCACCACCAGCTTACAGGTCCGGTGGAGGAGGCTGAAGCTGACTGCGGAGTCTCCGGACATCCTGGGGCAGCGAGTTCGGAAGGGGAGCCTTCAGTTAAGACGGTGACAGCAAGCTGGGAAAGTTCGACAGAGTCATCCGGATCCCCGCCGAACATCCGTTATTTGCTCCCAGACTTCATTTTGGCAGCGGTTCGGAAGCTCCGTGGGCAGAGTTGAGAGAAAATGACACGACAGAGTGCCGGGAAAAAGCTGGACAACAGGGCAAAAAGTCGTTAAAAGTTTAGCCAGATAAGAACTAGCACCGCTAGCTAAAACTCTGTCCAAGTTCGGCAGAGTTTGACATGAGCGGGGTCCAAACCCAGAACGCTTCGTCTCCGACACTCGAGTTCACTGAAGTCCACGGACGGTTCACGAAACTCTGAAAAGTTTCACCAAAGTGACGGCGGGAACGTCAGAAAAGCGTTAGCCAAGCACGAGACACGGAAAGTCGCCGAGAGTCAATAAAAGTTTACGGTCTGAGGAGGCAGCGGACGTCAATCTGATAGAGTCAGCCATTACACTTCCGCTCCTGAGCTTTTCAAAATAAAGCTCACCTCCTCCGCTCCTTAAAAAAATAATACAGAAAAAAAGTGCATGTCTTTTGTTAATTAATAGAACAATATGCACGTTTTAAAAAACATACAGATATGCATGAATTTTGAGAAAATTGATTTTGTTGGTTTGTTTAAATAGTAATGATATTTTGTGCGTGTGTGTGGGTGTGTGTGTGTGTGTGTATATACACCCCCCCCACACACACACACACATATATATACACATATATTAATATATATTAGTTATCTATATTTATATTAATGTAATTCCTATTACTTGTTGTAGGAACTGAATACATTTAATAAAAGCCTAAATTCTGCAATTATAATCTGAAAACTAAACTTTATCTCTAATACTTTTTAGAGGTTTGCGTCAGTGTGATTTGAAGTATACATTGGTCTGTCTGCACTACTTTTTTATCATCATGTTGGAAAAGCTATTATCAAAATAAAGTAAAAATAAATAAAGTTTCTAAAAAATGTAAACGTTAACTATGTTTTTGTTTAAAAGGACGAATTTTGATTTAAAAAAATCATTAAATTTCAGTCGTGAACTTCACAAAATCCTGCTTTATTTTTGAAAGGGGTTCAGCTCACATCCGGTGTTCTCAGGTGAAGACGGGAGGGGGCGTGGCTACTGGTGCTATGACGTATGAGTTCATATTATGACTAACACATTGATTTCTTTGAATTGTTGCCTCATTTCGACTCAAATATGAAGAACAATAAAAGAAAAGCAAATAAAATGAAATAATTCAAAATAAAACTTATTTTTGTTGTTTCAAAATTAACAGGAATGCTTTCAACTGTTTTTCTATTCACTTAAAATTAAGTATTTTTATTCCAAATACCAATACATTGTGATATAAAAAACTATGTGCATTACTGATATTTTAGAATATCAATCATCATAGATATCAACTGTAATTATGAGTAGATCTTTTGTTAATTTCAACATGCAAATAATAGAAACAGGATATGCAAACCACATGGTTAGGTATGAGTGGCTCATAAACGTCTATACAACTTCCAAAAACACTCCAGTGTTTTAACATTCACTTTGTACACTCCAGTACCAGTTTGGTAGCTGATCCCCTTCCTGAACTTGGGCTGTCAGGGAGAAAACTTCCTGATCTGGAAAACCTCATCAGCAGAAGGAGAGGTGAACCGGACGGATGCTGAACCTCAGATAGTGGCCCGGTTCTGGAGGAACATCTGCCGGGATGACATGAAAGAACTCGGACATGTTTGGTTCTGCGTTAAAACACATCCTTTGGGAAACATGAGTCAGACATTCATGAAGATTTCCTGCTGGACAAAGTTCATCTGCAGTTCCTGGTCAAAGAGCATTTTTGCAGAGAATCTGTGCGCACAAAGACTTTCTCCCATAACAGAACTGACTGATTAATATGTCTTAATGTGACCTGATATAACATAGCATACCATCTTTCTGAAACAACAAATTGACACAAATAGATCAATAAAGTCAAGGCTTATGTTTTTATTTGCACATTAAGAATATTTCCTTCAGTGATAAGATACGTCTCGACAAACAAAAAACTGGTTTTAAATCTACTTTCAGATCTGGCTCTTGTTTAACTTCTCTATTTCTCTTTTCCTGTTCCAGCTATATTTTCAGCTCTTGTTATGTATCTTTCTTTCTTTCTTTGTTCATCTATAAGTTCATGAGTCTTTCTTCTAGCAGCTCCTGACTCACTTCCAGGTCTTGCTTCAGATCCAGGAACCCGTCAGACTTCCGTTCCTGTTCAAGTTCCCTTTTCTGCTCCCTTTTAGGACACATTTTAGCTGCGGTCCTGTTTCTACTTCCTGTTCCAGTAAGGGGATGCAGAAAATCTCTGACATACATGCTTTCAGGGTCTCTCGAGTGTTGTTTCAATGGCTTGTTTCCTATGAGACTGGTTGTGTGCTATTGTGAAAACCTGACTTGTTATATCCTACAAAAGGAAAAAATAATAATTTTTTCTGAAGAATTTCTGCATGAAATCCTGTGATGTGAACTCTGTGTAGCTGTGAAGAAGCAGTGATGGTGTTTAGTGCACATGATGACAGTAAACCAGGAAGCAGGTTTATCTGAACATGTTAAACCAGTTTCTCACATTAGTATAAATAACTTTCTACAATTAACCACTATTACTCAGTCAGAAGAACTATTCGTGGTCTGATATCATTTTTAACATGTTCTCGATCATCGTCGTGTTTAATGATGTGGTTCTGTAAGTTCAAATTAGTGAAGTTCACATTGGACTCATCCGATCCCTCAGTAAAAGAAGGTCGAGCTGCTGTATGTGATCAATTTAGGATCAACTTTAAGTGAACGTTTTTCATTCACAGACTGAAAACTGGAAAAATAGACATTTTAACTGAAAACATTTTTTGAAAACAAGACATTGTAAATTTGAAAAAAAAGAAAAGAAAAAATGTTTTGAAAATTTGAAAAAAAAGGAAAACTAGAAATAAATTGGGAAATTTGGGGGAAAAATACAGAACATTTTAAATTAATCTTGAAAATTTGATTTAAAAAAACTGAAAAGTTGAATTAAAAAAATAACCATTAGTAAAAGCTGTTGTTTTAAATTTTCCTTTTTTAATTTTTTTTTTTTTTGCATTTCTTAATCTTTACTTTCAGTCCTCAGTTTTACACTTTCAATTCTGATTTTCAATTTTTCGCTTCTAAGTTGATTTTAATTTTTCATGGGGGCGGGGCTTTGAGCTCATTGGCCACTGGGACATGTTTCCCAGGGTGTGACAGAGGGGACATGTTTAACACTTGTCACAGACACACATGACTATTTTTACACTTTTCTTTCATTTTTTTAGGATAAAAACAAGGATCTAATCACAATGAATATTTATAATGCTGCTCAGCTGCACATGCCCCGTCTGAGTGAAAAGGAGGCGATTGATTGATGAGATTAACAGCAAAGTTGCACTGAAAAAAATCCACCAAACAGCGAGACCGTGAAAGGTGCACAGGAATATTAGCGAGGACAAATTACTGAAAATTCAAAACAATCAACGATCAATTATTTTTCAATTGGTGAATTTTACATTTATTGTGTTTTTTTTATCAAGTTTTCAGTTGTTTTTTTTTCAAATTTTCAAAAATAAATCAAATTTTATTTTTTTTTATTTCAATATTTATTTCTAGTTTTCAGGGTTTTTTTTAATGTTCTAAATTTTTTTTCCAATTTTCAGTTTTTTTTTTTCAAATTTGTCTTGTTTTCAAATTTTCAAATAAAATTTTCAGTGAAAATGTCTATTTTTTAAGTTTCAATCTGTTTTTTGTTCACTTTAAGCTGATCCTGATTTGATCCCAAACCTGCTGGCCCCCATGTCCAACATTTGAAATGTTTGACAGATTCTCTACAGCCTATTTTTCAGTGATAGGGACGCGGACTTCCAACATTCCTGATTAGTGAGAGTGGTTTGAAATGTAATCCATAGAAATGCCGACTTCTGACTGACATCATCTGGCTCCATTATGGTGACATTTGTATTGCAAAAAAATGGCGACTGAATTGTCTTCATTCACACTCACTGGCTCCAGTTATCATATACAGTTAATGTTTGAGACTTATGGGATTTTCTGCAGTGGTGTCCTAAACAGAAGCTACAGGGATCTTTTGATGGTTGCTGGTTCAAATCCTGAGACTTTTTTAAAACCAGAGTGGTCCAGATGCCCAGCAGCGTTTGCCCTCTCTTGGTGTTTTGTGCGATGCTGACGAGGAGTATCTTGACCCAAGTTGCTCCAACGGGGTACTAGGAATCTGTATGATCCTGAAGGGAACAAAGAATTACAGTTTTCAAGACAACTATATTTCTCTTTTCATGAGCATCTCTTCATGACCAAATAAAGTGTTTTTTTTTGTCAGTTTGACTTGTTGATAGAAAAAAAGATTATATGAAGGATTTTTTTTGTTCCAGGTTTCCCTGCATCCCTTGAATCGAGCTGATGGCGCCCCCTGGTGGCTGATGATTTGTTTTTTTTTTGTTGTTTTTTTTTGCATTGACAGTCCCAGCAGATTTCTTCTTCCTTTGAAGAACAAACAACAGCCTCCTCTCAAATTTTCATCGTTCATTCATCTAAAATTCCACAAAACCAAGCAATCTTAGACCAGAAACAGGTTCTGGATCTGCTGTACTGACACCAAATAGACTTCTTACACCCCCATTCCATTAAAAAGTGGTCTATTTAATTGTGCTACAAGTAGGAGTGTAACAATTAATCAACTCTATCAATTTATATTCAACAATTCAACCAGTAAGGGATGAAATTGTTTCAAAATTAAATGAATCGATTATATCAATATTGGAAAATATGATTTAGATTGAGACAGAGTAGATTTATTTTACTATGTAAAAACGACCATCAAAGTGTACACATGTAATGCAGCAAAAACTGATCAACCATCTTCCAGTCCAATGTGTGGAAACACTTTGAATTGATCAAAGTCATGTGACCATACGGTGTGGTAGAATGTTCGAGTAATGATTATTCTGATGTGGAAAAACAGTGGGCTGAACTTTATCAAACTAAAATGTAAATGGATTTAAGCACCAAAAAAAAAAAAAACACTTTTTATATTTGAGTCAGTGAGACCAAAATTTGATCTTTCGTGAAAAATAGTTCCTTGTTTCAGTTGCCGAACTCATTTGATTTAGTCTTGTTTTAATACCAGAAACTAATGAAGGAAAGTGACTGCATGGTTCATTATAAATTTAATAAACTCTTCATCTTACTTGTCTTTCTATTTAGTTAGTTTAAAGCTAATGATGGTTAAGATCTGTGCTTTACATCCAGTTTGCACATGACCCTTTTAGTGGAAATAATCGGTGATTAGTCGACTATTAAAACAATCGTTTGTGGCAGTTCTAGTCAACACTAAAAGTGAGGCAGCATACTTTAAGTTGACTTTCTACTATTGTAAATGTAAAATGTTCCAATTTAGTCTAAAGTAGAATTCAGTTAGTAGGCTAACCTTCCTGCACAACACATAAGATCCTCAGTATAGGCCTACTGACTAGGTCTGGGTTGATAAAATCGATTAATCAATTTGAATCTATTTAAAATTTAACAGATCAATAATTGATTCATAAAAATATAGATTGATTAAGCACAAAAAGCTAAAGTCCGCTAGCTTGATGCTAAAGTTTAATGGAATTTCCCGTAGGACGGCTAACGCTAACGCTCGGTCGAGCTAAACATACATTTCTGACTGAATGAACATATCTATAAACTCACAGGTATGAATTGTCTAAACTCTTTTAAGGAAATATATTTTTTAAAGTAGCCACCTGTGGTCTAACAGTTTTTTTACTCATCCTTTTATCTTCTTCTGGAATAAGGTGTAATGCTATAGCGCGATCGCCACCTAGTGGCCAAACTGGAACGCCCTCCAGGAGAAGCAGAACAATTGATGGAGTTCCTCCGTTTGAGAATCCATGTAACTAATACACTAATTTCAATATACATTTTACAGTATGTGAATTGTTTCAGATTAATATAAATATATTCAAAACATGTAAAGATTATTAAAGTATTTCTAAACAAATGTGTATAAATGTGTAAACTCAAAATTGAACTGAACTGAAGAATCGGAAGAATTGAAAAAAATTGGAATCGAATCGATCCAGGCTGTTGTGAATCGAATCAAATCGATTCTGGAAATTATAATCGAAACTCACTACTATTTATAGTATAGTTTTAAGTGTAGTACTTTTCTACTAAGGGATCACAGAGCATTTTAGAGAAAGGTCCAATCAAATTCTCCATAAATATTTTTTAGTGTGTGCAATCATGGTGGTCAAAATGAAACAAGAATCATCACTGAGGACAGAAGTTCTGGTCCAGTTTAGACCAGCAGAACCTTTTTAGGAGAGATCCGAGCTAGAATGAGTCCAACTAAACCCTGTCGGGACGTTTGAGGATGGATCTGAACACCACAATGTGTGATAGTCGACATAATGTTCGTGATTGCAGTTTTTCTGATTTCGCAGTTCAAAAAAGAAACAACAAGGGAGAGAACAAGTCCCCGCGGGCCGACGCGGTGACGTCACGCCCGTGCGTGACTGTGGAGGAATGTGCGGAAACTTCTGACCACTCTTCTTGTTCAGCGCTTCGTCGAAGGAAAAAAGAACTCCAGAGACGGAATAAAGTTCGGGAAAGTTCGAAAGTGAGTCGTAGGTGAGTTTGTGGGATAGTTCGGTTCGGAGAGCGTGCGCGTGCAGGACTTTTCTCGGCGCGCGGGGAGCTGCAAAGTTGCTAGCAGTTTGAGGAAAATGGAGGCGCCGAGGCGGAGAGGGAGGAGGCGCTGTCCGGGGTTAGCCGTGGTCCTGATCAGCACCATGGCTAACACTCCGCCACCCCCAGCCGCGCCGCACTCTCGGCTGCGTTCTTTTTTCCGAGGCCGTAACCAGAACATCTGGATCGCTTTTGGCCGGGTCCAACCCGGTCGATCGGAGGCGGTCAAATGTTTTAGCAAAGTTTTTGAAAAAAGTAGTTCCTGCTGCGCGGTTCGGCAGCTTCAACTCTCACTTTTTAATCCTCCACACACTTCGAGCACACAAACACATCCTCACTCTTAAAACCGAACTGGACCGTGATCCGCCCAGAACCGGGAAACCGAGAAATGATCTGTTATTTTTAACTCGTTTGTCACTTTGTTTTCTTCTATTCGCTGCTGCCGTGACGTCAGTGTGTGTGAGTGTGCGCACATATCTTCCTATATTCGAGGGGACCAAAGTCGTTGGAATATTTGGATGTTTTTGCTCTTTAATCCGCCTTTCAGAACTTTAAAATGACGGAGACCTTTCTGGAGTGTTGTAATTAGCCTGCTGCGGTGGTTAGGCGGTGACTTTGAAGGCGAGAACAGACTTTTATGCGGCGGAATGCTGCGCGTGAGTGGAAAGACCCCACCAAGATAGACAGCCCCGCATGTGTGTTTCTACTCTTGAGGCGCTGTCGACCGAGCAGTGGTGCTGCTTCAAAATGGCCGATGTTACATGGAAACCTTCACTGTTAACTTTTTCAATCAAACAGAAAATGCTTCTTTTACCTTTTTAACTTCTTAATATGAAGGGGAAACAGCTGCTACACTATAAGGTGTCCTTTGTTCAAAAGTAAATATGACCTTTTAATGCAGCAAAGTCAACAAATTAGCATTTTCAGTTCTTTATAATCTATCAAACGTTGTGGAAATCTATTGTACATAATAATTATATATATATATATATAAAGTAACCAATAATCGACCATTAAATTTGTAGTTGACTAGTCGACTAAAAGTGGCATTTTTAGTCAGAGTGTAGTAAAGTTGAAAGTTATAATGGCATTCTGCTAGCTTTTTGGACTATTTTGGCATTTATTAAGGTTTTTGGGCTATTTTAGATTTTAGCTAATATGTCAGCTGCATGCTAGCTGTTTTGGCTAATTTAGGATGTTTTCATTTTTTAGACTATGTTGGAGTTTAGGGATTTTTTTAGCTACATGCTAGCGAATTTGGGTCTATTTTCAGTTTTTTTTTTTGGCTAGTTTGGCATTTAACTAATATTTTAGCTGGCTATCAGCTTCAGCGTTTTCAGCTATCAGCTTCAGGATCTTCAGCGGCAAAATTTAGCTTACAGCATTCACACTAGCATTATCACAGGTAATGCTATATATCTAGTTTTTAGTTAGTTTTAAGCTTTTGATGATTAAGATGTGTGCTTTACATCCACTTTCAGCATGACCCAACTAGTCAACTAATCAGAAAAAATAATCTGTGATTTGTTAACTATTAAATTAATCATTGTGGCAGCACTAATATATATATATATAGATAGATATATAGTTATCATTAGGATAAAATAGTATCTAATATGTACTCTAATGGTGAGTTACTTGAAAAATATGTTGACTGTCATTTGCATTAAAGATTTAGAAAAAAATACCATTTGTATAATAATTTGGAGTGACCTGTAATGAATTCCTGCTCCACTGCAGAAATTATATCTTAGGAAACGACACCCTTTTTCATTATTTTGGCTGAAAAAAAGTATAAAAAGACCACTGGGAACTCTTTGAAAACAGATCAAAATATGATCAGAGTGGGACTTTAGTGCAGTGAAAGAGTAACACCTGTTCCAGGTTTATGTTTTTACCTCTTAGCATTATTTCCATCTGCTGATATTGATTTATGCAGATTTTGTTGAACATTCTTTGAAGGTTTGTAAAACTCTGGAGCTCCGTAATAACTTCAGATGTTTCCGGATTCCAGTGCAGTACACACATTTGAAATAGGAAAATGAGTTTTAGAACACTGACGTCTCTGCAGATTGACGCCTGACTTGGACATGGCGGCCCTCTCGGTGGGGATGTTTCCCGTGGACGTGTCCATGGCGGAGGACCGGCCGGGGCTGGGGAGCATGCCCAAGAACACGCTGCCCGCTCCACAGCTGGTGATGCTGGCCAACGTGGCGGCGGAGTGTTGTGGAGGAGGAGATGGCAGCGTGGCGGACGAAAAGGAGATGGTGGAACTCAAGACTGTGGGATGCAGCTACTCTGACAGCGAGGATGAGAGTGTGATCAGGTGAGGCGGAGCAGTTGGGTTAGGATTTTTTTAAGTTCATGATTCCATTTGTTATAGAATGGTTTTATAGGTCGTGATATATATTAAACAAAAATGAAATTTTAATTTCTAAATGTTGTTTTTTTTTATACATAATTTCTTAATCTGTTAAGAGATTTAATACATTTTTTTTAATTCAAACACCAGTTAGTATCAGTTAGTTGATACTAATATGATAGGTGTGCCTGTGACTCACCTGTGTGTCTGAACAGGTACAGCTACAACGACCAGAACCACCTAAACGTTTGCGCCGTCGACTACCCCGAGTCTCCAAACAACCAGGCTGTCGCCGGGGGGGACCATCAAGAAAAGGAAGTAAATGAAGCTCCGAGCCAGTCCCAGCCTCACCCCTCCACCCCCAACCCACCAAAGGATGGCGCCAGTCACAAAGGCACGCCCCCAACCGTGGACGGCCTGACGAAGAAGAAGCCGTTCTGCTGCAAACCGTGTCGCTTCCAGGCTCAGAACAAGCAGCAATTCATGGAGCACCTGAGCTCGCACCTCGTCAGCAAGATGTTGGTGGTGAACCAGGTAGAGGGGCGCAGCAAAATCAAGGCCAAGGAGGTAGAGACACCTGAAGCCACTCCTGACAAGTCCAGCGAGGAGGCGGAGAATGGCGGAGAAGGAGCGTCAACAGGGAATGAAAAGAAAGGGTTATTTAAGTGTGAGCGGTGTGGCTACAACACCAACAGATTAGACCATTACATGGCTCACCTGAAGCACCACAGCAAGGAGGGGGAGGACCACAGGTGAGACAATGTCACAGTGTGAGGTCGGCAGACGGTGGAACAGGTGACCCCAGGCTAAATGCAGGTGTGCTGTGTGTCTACAGGGTGTTCAAGTGCACTCTGTGCACGTACACGACCGTCAGCCAGTACCACTGGAGGAAGCACCTGAGGAACCACTTCCCCAGCAAGCTGCACACCTGCAGCCAGTGCTCCTACTTCTCCGACCGCAAGAGCAACTACATCCAGCACATCCGCACGCACACAGGCAGGAACCCCACCCATCGTTTGTTCTGTCCCCCCACCCATCGTTTGTTCTGCCCCCACCTCGTGTTCTCCCCGTCATTGCTCAGTGTCTGCAGGTGAAGAGCCTACGGTGAGCTGTTGTTTTTGTCATGCAGGTGTCCGTCCATTCCAGTGCGCGTACTGCGACTACTCCAGCTCGCAGAAGACACACCTGACCCGACACATGAGGACTCACTCAGGTGGGTGATACATCTGGAACTCTGCAGACATCTGAGGTTCTTCACTCACAGCTTCACACTGAACTAAGTTAATGTTAATTTTCACAGTGACTTATTTCTAAGAACTCCAGTTCAAAGTAGTCCAAAGTAGAAAACATATTCATGAACAAATCTAACTTTCCCTTAATATTTCAACGTTTTATTAATGAAAAAAACTATATCTCATTCATAAAAATCATAACGTAACGTTCAGCTGCACAAAGACGTTTTTTTTTCTGCTGCAGACATTTTAAACTCGCTGGTCGCTCCACTAACACGAATAAATCCACTGTTTTATATTTGAGCTTTGCTGCTCCTTCTGAGTTCTGCTCAAAGGTAAACGGGCCAGAATAGTTGAAGACTGTAGAATTCCAACAGAAAAGCGGCACTAGAAAGTCCAAAATCCACCTCGGTCCCCTGCAAGACAATGTGAGGCAAAGACACCTGATTGGATAGAATCTAGACCAATCAGCAGGCTGTTTGGGGTGGCACAAACGTAACGCTTAGAGAAAATTTTTAATGCAAAATCAAAGATAGGGCGAAAGCAAGATGAGGCACTACGCATCTAAAAACGTTTGTGCTGCAATCGTAGAAATATTTTTTAAAGTAAAAAAAAAATTGTGAAATCAAATAATAAATATTTTTATTTACAAATTATGATTTTTTTGTTTACATTTTGTTTGCAGCTTAGAAAATTTCAATCTCAAAACTGTGACTTTTGCTTGCAATATGGTGGGACAAAAATCCCTCCACCGGAAGAAGTTTGGTGTAAAATGTTGACACAGTGTAAATTTTGCTCCAGGCTTTTTCTTTCACAGCAATAAATGCAAAAACGTTCCCCTCCATAATCATTTACAAAACTCTAGCGTTTATATAAATTAAGAGGGATGTCGTCTTTATGTCGCTATCAAATCAGAATTCCTGATTGGTCAAAGTTTAACTGTTTTAACTTTCCATACGCATTCGATGGTTTTGTACGTAGAGCCTGAAAACGGTCGTAGAAACTTGAGTAGCAACATGTGAAAGTGAGAGTTTTGAACAAGGGAGCCCAAAACATGGTTTTGAACCAACTTTTCTTTGAAAGTTGTTGCTTGAATGCATGTAGCTTCATGGTTACAAACTCTCTGACCTACTGTCATCATCAAACACCAGTCAGGGTTTCTTCAAAGCTCACTCGTAAATCTCATGACCTTCTAAAGTCCAAATCCCATCAGTTGTCACACACCTAGCTGTGTGAAATTTGTTCTATTTGACCAATCCCCAGGGGGAGCGGTGAGCTACCAACACAGGCGCGGTTGGGAACCATTTTGTGGTTTAACTCCCCAGTCCAACCCCTTAATGTAGAGTGTCAAGCAGGGAGGCACTGGGTCCCATTTTTACAGTCTTTAGTATGACTCGATCGTGATTTGAACTCACGACCTTCCAGTCTCAGGGCGGACACTCTACCACAAGGACAGAGCTGTCTGAATTCTGACGGTTTACTGCGGCCTTTCCATGTCTTTGTGAACCAATTTGAAGACTCAAAGTCAAAGAGAGGGGAAAGATAAAAAAGGATCTTTTTATTATTGTCTCGATGGAAATAAGAAGAAAATAAAGTTCAGGACCTGCAGCTGCACTCCTGTCTGCTCGCCAGTCAGCCTACTGGGGGCCGCTCCACAGGCTGGTGACCAGTCCCCGGTGTACCTCTTCATCCAATGGTCACAGGGACAGGCTCCAGCAACCCTGAGACCCCAAAAGGGTTATAGTAGGTTAAAAAAACTAATGGATGGAACACGCCACATGGCCACAGCTTAGCCTCTGATTGGTTGGCACTATGCCACGACCTCACCAAAGCTCAAATTTTTTTAACTCTTGACGTGTCGCTTAAATAGCACTGTTGCACGTGATGCTCAGATTTCACCGCAGGACCTCAGATTGCCACTGTACATTAACTTAACATTGAAACTGGGCACCTCTGCCATGAAAAATCACATTCAGTGTGAAGGTAGCTCAACAAAACATACAAAGGGGTTCTTCAGCTACAGTCGCAGTTAGGGTCCAGTCTGTCCTTTGCTGCGTGGCTCTCAGAGTTTGGACTGTTTGTGTGTTGATAGTGTGTAACAGTTGTGTTCCTCTGACTCACCGCAATCATCTCTCTCTGTCCTGAAGCTATCCGCTGGGATTAACACGGTAACCTGACAAACTGCTTGTGGTGTTGTGCTCAGTTGTTGTGTTGCTGTGTCTCACTCCGGCTGACCCTCCTGAACACACCGGTGTGGGTTCTGCTCCAGTGTTGCATGAAGAAACCTGCTTTAGTCCCTGTGACAGAACCAAACGAGCTGAACAACTGTTTAAATTTAACGACAGATTAGGAACTTTAGTTCTGAGAGTTTTTATCGTGAGTGATGTGCATGGAGCAGCAGAACAGTCCATCAGATCCAAATAGTTTTAGGGAAACCAGGTGGATCCAGTTAATGAAACGGACCGGACCAGACCTGGACAAAGATGCAAACCTTCTAAAAATCCTGTTTGCAGTTTAAACTCAACAGTTTTAACAGTTATAGAAATAAGTCCCCAGCTCATTGGGGTATCAGAAATGGGCGTGGCCATGAGTCTGACCCATCCGCTGCATGAAACCTCTCTGTGTCCGCCGGCCACCTCCTCAGCTGAAGTCCTGTCTCCTCATTGTTTACAGGTGAGCGCCCCTTCAAGTGTGAGAGCTGCCCCTACCTGGCAGCTAACCAGCATGAAGTCACCCGCCACGCCCGCCAAGTGCACAACGGCCCCAAACCGCTGTCCTGCCCGTACTGCGAGTACAAGACGGCCGACCGCAGCAATTTCAAGAAGCACGTGGAGCTTCACCTGAACCCTCGGCAGTTCCTCTGCCCGCTCTGCAAGTACGCCGCCTCCAAGAAGTGCAACCTACAGTATCACATCAAGTCCAGACACTCGGGCTGCAGCGTGGAGCTGGACGTCTCCAAAGTCAAACTGCGCATCAAGAAGCCCAGTACTGACACCGCAGACGAGAACTCCAAAGGAAGCAAGTCTGACGATTCTTCCAGCTTAGAGGAGGACATGGAAGAAGAGGACGATCACGCCAGCCCCATAAATCTGTCCATCAAGAAGAGCAGCAAGACCAACCTGCCAGAAACTACCGACAAGTCTGCAAAGAAACCTGGACTGTCATCTGAGGAAGAGAAACCACAGAAGGTGAAGGAGCAGGAGAAAAAGATCTCAACGAGGCAGAAGAAGGTCCTTGAGGGTCCTGGAGAGACCACGTCTGTGACAGACAACAAGGTGAAGAAACGAGTCAAGAAGCTGCAAGCAGAGAAAAAGAGAGTCCAGGACCAAGCAGAGGAACCTCCGCCTGAGAAACACAGACCAGGGGAAACCTGTCTACAGCAAACATCACAAGAGGCATTAGTGAAGGACCAAAAGGTCAGGCCTGACAAGGAGAAGGAACCTCAGAGCTCTAAACCCAGGAAGTGTGGATCCAGGAAGTCTGAGAAGAAAACACAACAAGTCAAGGAAGCTCCAGAGAAGGCCATGATTCCTGCAAAGAAACCCAAACCAAAGGTGGTCAAAGACAAACCCACAAAGAGAAGAGCAGCTGAAGCTCTGGATCTTTCCCAAAAGTCCTCCAAGACCAGGCGTTTGAAACCTCCTGCTGCTGAAAAGCTGCCGGCCAAATCTTCTCAACAAGTGGAGTCCAGCCCAGCTGTCAGATCCAGCAGAACTGCGTCTGCCAAGACTAGGAAGTCCAGCAAGAAGGCCTCTGAACTGCAGCAAACGGTGGCTCCATCGGAGAATCCGACACCTGACCGAGTCCCGTCCTCAGAGGCTCCAGAGACGTCCTCTCAGCCTACAGGAGACCGTCCTGCAGGTTCCTCCAAAGAACGCACGGATTCAGGAGAACCTGCTGCCAGTCCGACTGAAGACCGCCACCCTCCGACCTTCATCAAGCCCACGCTGCCTCCTCTGCTTCCAGGAGGCCAGCGCAGCAGACCTGCAGATGCCGAGGATGACGAGGGCATCCACAGCTGCCAGGAGGCAGGAAGTGACATCAGTGACAGTGCGTCGGAAGGAAGCGACGACTCTGGCCTCAATGGGACCGGCGCCAGATTAAGCAAGATGGCCAACGACCCCGAAACGCCCACAGAGGAGGTGCCAACGCCGGCAGGCCTCAAGAGCCACCTGTGCATCTTCTGCGACCGCACCTTCATGCAGGAGGGGGAGTACCGGCGCCACCTGAACCGCCACCTTGTCAACGTCTACTATATGGATGGAGCTTCCAGCACTCAGAAGTGAGACGTTTCCACGGCGACGGCCCATCGAACTGAACGGACAACTCATGTTGTTGAAATGATTTTCACTCTCAAGGCTTGCAGCTGTTTCACTGTAGTCTATGTATTAAGACTCTTTTGTAGAAACTGAACACGGCAATTCTAGTTCACAACCAGGAATCTATTCTTCTGATCCACAAGAACCAGATATCCCTCTGAGGTCCAGAAGTTCAGATCATGAACTGGTCTTAAGCGGATTCAGTGAAGTTTAGTCAAAGCAGAAACTCTTTCATTCATATCAGGAAATCTGAATCAGTCCTGCAACTCTAAATCACATCAGCTGTTGTTACCGTGGTAACCATGCCCTAAAAACTCTCGCCTTCCAGTAGTTTATAATGCGTTTCCATATAAATCGTATCCTGTTTCACCTGTAGTGCCTTTGACAATCAGCTGTGTGGTCTGAAGGTTGGAGCTGAACCTCTGCAGACCAGATTCTGGCCTTTAGGTTTCAGGTGTGTAAATATTTCAGTGCAATACCCCCCATCCCACATGCTTGTTTATGAAATTGTTTTGATAAAGCAGAAAGACTTTATTCAAGCCTCCTCACTTCAAACTAACAGCTTTATTCTGCAGCTCTTTGTCTCTGTCTGCATTTTAAATAAAGTTATACAAATCCTTTCATGCTAGCTGTCTTAAATCAGACAAAATTCATCAATAACTGCATAGATGAGCATTCTACCAATCAGATTAGC
The DNA here is from genome assembly GCF_002922805.2 of Oryzias melastigma. Lineage (NCBI taxonomy): Eukaryota > Metazoa > Chordata > Actinopteri > Beloniformes > Adrianichthyidae > Oryzias > Oryzias melastigma. The sequence continues at coordinate 134,552 of NC_050521.1, read as the reverse complement.
TGCTGATCATGTCAGGTGTTGGAGGCGGGACTTCACCCTCCTGCAGGTCAGGAGCATTAGGTCACTTCTTTTTCTTCACCTGCAGCCGCTCAGCCCCTGTCGCTGACAGTCCTCCAGTCAGAAGCCCAGAAACCGTTATGGTTTTGTAGGCGGGGGATTTTCTGATCCGTTCTCCCTTCAGATTTACAACATGAGGAAGCAGCGGTGGCGTTCGCAGTCCAAAACCGGTGCCGAGTGGCCCGTGAACCCGGAGCTGCAGCTGCTTTCCCTCCACCGCCGTCACAGCCACCCAACCTGCACAGGTTACACTTCTGTTAGCGGAACAGCAGAGATGACCTGCAAACAAAAATCTGCTATCCATCTGAATCCACAAAACTAACCAAAAAAACAAGTACATGTTTATCAACGGAAAATAGCATCACCGTATTATGCTAATTGCTATCGCCACTAGCAAAAACTGTTCTTCTGAGAAATGACCTTTAGCAAAATTAGCCTGAATTAATTTTGGCTAAAAGGGGGGTGTGGCCAATGAGTTACATAGACTAGAGACACTATGCTAGCCTGTCACCATCGTCCAAGATATGTAAAGAGTGACGCCATATTGGATAGGGCAGTAAATGACAGATCCAGTAAAATGACCATAAAATGCTTCATTTTGGTTCAGTTTTAAAGGGAAAAAACTCTGATCATTACTAAGATAAGACTCAGGTCATGGCATTAATGTTTTTGTACAAACTGCAACAAATGAACATTTCAAGTGGATCACACCCAGCCTCTATCATGTGTGTCAAAGTCAAGGCCCGGGGGCCAGATCCGGCCCTCCAGGTAATTCTATTTCATTGTCATTAATGACCCAATGTTATCTTGCGCTCATTTCTAACTTAATTAATAATAATAATTTTGACAAAATATTTTTTTTAATGGAGAGTAAAATATTGAAAGTTATTTAAGTTATTTAATTTATTCTGGAATAATATTCCTGCCTTTTCATTGTTCATAATTCTAAACATTTACATTCTGATAGCTTTTTGGACTCTACTGGGATTTACTAAGATTTTTTAGGCTACTTTGGAGTTTAGGTAATATTTCAGCTACATGCTAGCTGTTTTGGCTAATTTAGGCTTTTTAGGATATTTTGAAGTTTAGCTATTTTTTCAGCTGCAAGCTAGCTGTTTTGACTAGAATATGTTTTTTGTGATTTTTTAGGCTAATTTGGCATTAAGCTAATATTTTAGCTGGCTATAGGCTTCAGCGTTTTTAGCAAACAGTTTCAGGATCTTCAGCGGCCAAATTTCAGCTTACAGCATTCACACTAGCATTATCACAGGTAATGCTATAAATCTAGTTTATAATTATGCTGAAAAGTTATGGTTTTAAAGTTTTTAAAATGTATTTTTAGAGTGTTCAATAAATGTTTATCCTGTTCGGCCCACGACCAAAGTGTGTTTTGGATTTTGGCCCCTGTGTGATTGAGTTTGACACCCCTAGTCTATCAGAAGGACTCAAGCACTCATGCCACACCGAGCAGACGGTTTTCAGCCACATTTCCCTGTCTGGCAGCTGGATGGGGATTAGGCGCTGGGATCAACTTTAATAACTGTTGTTTTTTTTTTTAAATAGCCTCACAGAGATCAAACAGGTTATAGTGCTGAGAAATCCTCAGAACTGATCGGGTGCTGGGCAACAGAGAAGTGGTTCAACAGTCGTTATCAACAAGAAGCTAAACTAGAATTTTCTAAAGCCTCGGATACAGACAGTATTTTAAAAAATCTAATTTGAAAGCTGGTTGGTCCTCACTCGCTCTTACCTGCTGATGACAGTTTGATGTCCGCTGCAGCTTCCAGGTAACCTCGACCCTCTAAGGAGAAATCCTGATGAACCAGCGCTGGAAAGGTTTTCATCCGCTCCGATCCCCCTGTAGGAACCTGGACGCAGCACACACAGCAGGTTAACAGCACCTGAAGGTGACGCTGCGTGTCCCTCAGGTCAGGTCATGTGACTCACCCCCAGCAGGACGTGTCCAGCGTGTTTTTCATAAATGCTGTCAGCTTTATCTAGACTGGTGATATGGACTGGAACCAGACTGGAGGCCATGACAGAAAACCAGCAGGACTTCTCCCCCTGCAGGAACAGGTGATGACGGATCGACCAAAGGAATTCTGGCTATTTTGGACCAGATAAAAAAGGCTTTCTAATGGAGAAGAAAATATTAAAACAGTTCTGACCTGCAGGAAGTCTATCCTGAACAAAGCTCCCACAAAAAGAGACATGCCGGGCTGCAACACGAAGGTCCTCGGGACCACGGCGCGAGTCGGAACCACCACCTGGACTTCCTTCTCCTGCAGCAGATGGAGGATCTGGGGAAGATTACAGTGATCCGGTTAGAAACCAGAGGAAGAAGTATATGGGGTCAAATCAGGATCAGCTTAAAGTGAACAAAAAAAACAGATTGAAAACTTAAAAAATAGACATTGTAACTGATTTTTTTTTTAAACAAGACAATGTAAATTTGAAAAAAAAAAATTGAAAACTTGAAAAAAATGAAAACTTGACAAAAAAGTTTTTTGAAAATTATTGAAAAAAAAATTAAAAACTTGAAATAAATCTTGAAAAAAAAAATTACTGAAAGCTTGAATTAAAAAAAAAGCCCCGCCCCCATGTAAAATTAGTCGTCAAGAAATGGAGATGGGGCAGGACGAAGTAAAGCCAGACTTTTGTTGAGTCCACTTATAGAAAGAAAATAAACTGTTTGGAATATATGGAAAATAAAACAATGAACATCTAAAACATTTAAAATCAGACTCTAGATACGTTTAATTTGAGTTATACGTGGGAGTCGATTGCTCCACCTAAATCCAGTGGTCATTTGGGGAGCTGCTACATTTGTAACTTTGGGGTTTGTTTCAAATCTGGAACCACTGACTGTATACGACACCTGGACCGTCACCCATAGAAAATGGTTTACGTCTGTAATTTCAGCCTTAATTTTTTTTTTTATATGGACACATAGAAGTCTATGGGGTTTTGGCTTCTTCAAGCCACCGGATACTTCCAGTTTGGAACACCAAGGGGGAGGGTTCACTCTGTACAGTTCTCATATACAGTCAATGATTACAATATCATCTGACATTAAAGCGTAACCAAACCCTAAATCCACATTTTTTGTCTGTTGACCTCTATAAATTAGGCTTTAAAATCTTTGTCTGTTGGTCATTGACAATTTTTTGACAAATTAAAATAAACTTGTTTAATTCTTGAAAATATAGTCGAAAACCGTTTGTGTTGAAACGAGGTATTACAGTTGAATTACGTGATTGGTCAAACCACTGAAGTCCAACGTCATGATCTGCTGCTCCAGTAATGGTAACAGCCCTGTTCCAGCCCCGCCCCTCTGACTGTATTGTCAAATTCAGCTGTGGGCGGAGTCAGCCTTTAACTTCTCAGCTTGGTTACCCTTTAAGCCCGGACTCAAATAGTGAAGGGGTGTGGCTTATTACAGGTGAGTTCATGTGTTCTTTGGGAATCTTTGAGATGCACTAATGACTAAGAGTCTCACATCATGGTCCTTGATGATCCCCGGCGTGTCGAACAGCCAGTGGGCGTCCTTCAGCTCGTTGTGACTGAGCTTGTCATGTGACTGCTGGACAGCTGTTAGGTAGAGAAAGATTAGATTTGTTATTTATTTATTTGGAGTCAGTGACAACACTTTTCATCTGTCTCACTTGTCTTTGCTGGCTCTCCATCTTCGCCGAACGCCAAACTGTCCGGATCAAACTCAATCTCGTCTCTTTTGGGTTCATCGGATCGAAATGTCCGCCCTACTCGACCTGAACGGGTGGACATGCGTTCAGCGTGAACCCCCACACACCCCGTCCTCGCCCCACCCTGACATCTTACCCAATAAGTACCCCTGCCGGCTGAAGTTCTGCAGCCTCTTCAGCTCTTGCTGTGTCAGCTCGTTCTCCGTCTGCTGCTCCGCCTCCTTCAAGCGCTTCTGGCGCCTGAACATCCTGTATGGCGTCGGGTTGATGATGGGAAACTTCAGCAGGTTCAGAGTGGTCCCTGAACACACCACAGGACAAGCAACCAGGTGAGGACACTCATCAACAACTGGAATGCAAATGGACTTGAACATGGCGGGCACTGACCGGGCCACGGCGAGATGGTGGCTTTGTGAATGACGTCTGAAGCTCTGGACTTGCAGTAGTCCGACTCCAGCAGCGTGTTGAAAAGACTGGACTTCCCCACGTTGGCACTGCCCACAAGGTACACGTCTCCTTTGTACTTCCAGGACCTCTGCAGGCTGGAGATCAGGGCCTCCACGCCGTAGCCGGTCTTGGCGCTGATCAGGTGGACGTCCGTCACCTGACTGCCAAAGCCAGCTTCCCTGCAGTACTCAGAGAGCTGCCGCTTGATTCTTTGAAGGTAGTTTGGCGAGTCGCCTGGCAGCAGGTCGACCTTGTTTCCGAGCACGACAATGTGTTTGTTGGTGCCTACCAGGCCCGACAGGTCGGGCACGATCGAGTCGGGGAGATCCAGAAGGTCCACGATGAGCAGCACTAGAGCCCTGTGAGGCCGGATCTGCTGCACCACCTCCCGGTACTGGTCTCTGGTCAGCTGCAGGTTCAGCGCTTTGTGGTGGTGGGTTAGCAGATGGCAGCGTTGGCAGATGGCTCCGCCCAGCTGGCCCTCCATCAACAGTGTCTTGTATTTCTCGCTGGGCAGGTATCCAGGGACGTCTACAGCAACGCAGTGCATCACAGCACCGCAACCCGAGCAACAGGTGTCGCTGACGGGCTCGTCCACGTCCGGGCTCCCAAAAACCTTGTGCACGCCTTTTGCCTCCACCCTCCTCTTCTTCTTCTTCTTGGAATCTGCAGAGAGGATGCTCTCATCCAGAGGGAAGTCCCTGTCCTGGAACTGGATGAGGGATTCTGGCGCCACATTCTGCAGGGGGACGCTCCCCAACGCCTGCAGCTGCAGCTCCAAGGACCTGAGCTGCTTGTGAGGGGAGACGGCTCCTTCAGGAGGGGATTCTTTAGCAGTAGAGGAGACGCTGAGCTGACGGAGGGGCTCCTTCTCCTCTTGATGGGGGTCCTCTTCTGGACCTGGACCCAAACAGAAATACTTAGCTGATGGCGATGGCTCCGCTGCCGAACACCGGCGCCAACCTTCCACTAGAGGCAATTTGCGTTCAGTGGCTTGCCCAAGGACAATTCGACACAAGGCAGGAATAGAACCCGTCGACTGGCCTACCGCTGCACCACGACCGCCCATGGGACTGCTCCCATGCTGTACTCACCTGCAGTCCCGCCTCCATGGGTGGCAACATCTGAGAAATGTTAACGTGTTCATCAATGTTTATCTTTTGTGAAAAATAGTTCCTTGTTTCAGATTATCTCAACTCCAAAATAGCCTAAAAGACCAAAAAGCCTAAATTAGCCAAAACAGTTAGCATGTAGCTGAATATTAGCTAAACTCCAAAATAGCCAAAGAAATCTTAATAAATGCCAAAATAGTCCAAAAAGTTAGCATAATACCATTATAACTTTCCACTTTACTACACTCTGACTCCATGTAATATAAAGTAACGACTATCGACAATTAAATTAGCCGTTAATTATTTTAATAGTCGATTAGTCGTAGATTAGTCGACTTATCATGTCAGCCCTATTATGTGGACTATTAGAAGTGGAGGTGAAACGTTGATTTTTCTCTTTTCTCCTCAGATTTAATGTCCTGCTAGCTAGCTAGAGTCAGATTCTGGTGCTAAGGTACTGTAGTTACCAGTGACAAAACAAACATCAACCAACAGTGCTTCACATTACACGGTGGTCCTCGTTCAAGTGGCCTTTGAGCAGAACCTGACTCAAAGATGTCGGAATGAGTGAAAGGCTTTAAAGTTCCGCTTGGATCATCTTTTAACGAGAGTAACCCCATCCCCACTTCCCTTCACCCATTTGTTTACATTCTCTCCAACTAGCTTACAGACCCTCACACGCCCAAGTTGGTGCAGCAAAAAATGGCGAACAATATCTCAAAAGCGTACATGGTTCTATTTGTCTGTAAGTGGAAGCATCAGAATGGACCCGCCCAGCGTATTTTCTACGTCACACCTACAAACTACGGCATGTTTTCTCCTGATTCACAGACCCTGCTGCTGTTCATGGTTTCGATTTAATGGAGACAACAATAAACTGCTTTATTTTATCATGTAAAATATATGAAATCGTATATGAAATGTGTATTTTTGGATCAAATTTCCAGTAGTGAGATAAATTGAATATTAGGAGATGCTCCAGAACCACTGGGTTCAGGATCAAGCAGATAAATCTGGAGCTTGAAAACATCGAACATCCTTGGATAAATGAAGCGCTCCCCGTCCATGTTTTAGTCAATGCTCACCTGTACAGTCCACGAAGACGAACTGCTCCTCCAGATTCGGGTCCACGGTGCAGCCTCGGTCTCCGGTTCGGGTCAGTCTTCCCGCGAAGCCGCTACTGAACCCGCGCACCGCGGCCGCCGGACCGACGCACGCGCACAGCCGGCGGCGGACACACACCTGCAGCACCTTCAGCATATCTACCGGGCGCTACAGTAGGTCACCAGGCTCACGATAACGCACGAGACTCCGCCGTGTGTGCCGCTTGTCAACTTCCGTGTCGGATGTGACGTCACAAATGTTTATGTTCCGAGAATGTTCTTATTATGGTAAAATATAGTGACTCTCGTGCGTATATTTCTGATTTGTAGTTAACAGCATTTATTGAGACATTTTAGATTTGTTTTGAAGACATTTTTAAGCTTTTTAAGCCTTTAAGATGATTTCAAGTCACAGCATCACAACAGGAGGGCCTACTCTGTTCCAAATTTAGGATCGAGTTAGTCCTCTCTGACCTTTAGGGTTCAGATCATAGACATATATTAAGTCAACCTTGAGTCAATAGTTCAGATGGGAAACTAATCTATTTTTTTAAATTATTTTTTAATTATTTATTTATTTATTCATTCATTTGTATTTACGTATTTGTTTTTATTCTAAACGTGTTATAGAGATTATCCAAGAAAAACTGTAAAATTTCGTTTGTCTAAAATATTTTATTTATATAAATTATTTATATTTGCTTTTGTTTTTTTCCACTCATAATTAATGGGTTGAACTTTAAATTGTAAACAAATCAGCCTCTGGTCTTTGATCTTTTTCTCTCAGAGTGATTGCTCTCGCCGTCAGAGGATCTGTGCAGGTTACCCTTCTGGTCGTGTTTCTTCAGTCAGACAACATTCAACATGTCGAAGCTGGGAGTGTTTCTGAGGTCTGCGGCTCTTCTCAGACCTGCTGCCTCCACCTCACAGGTGAGTCCACCTGGACAGACCAGCACCGTATCCAGAACCGGACCACGCAGCTGGTGCAAACCGAACACAATCCTCTGACACCACAAGGGCGCTCCTCTGGTCCTGCAGGTCAACACCTCAGTGACCCCATCTTCACACCCCACTTTTCTCCTCCCCAACTTTGTTACTCTGAAGGAGAACCCACGTGACGGGTTTTTAAGGTTCGGTTCGGCACTTTTTTGTTGGTCTTTGTTTGGATTAAGGTCAAACATTAACCAACAGCTGAGGAGCCCCGCAGGTGTCGTGGACCCTGAACTGGACACGGCCTCCCGTGGACCCGTTTGCCTTCGCGACGTGCGCGCACACGTGGACGCTCGTGTCCCAGTCACGTACCTCACGGATGCAGTTCTGACTGATATCCAGAAGGGGGCGACATAAACTCTTCATCCTGCAGCTGTTTTCAGAGCATCCCCTTCTCTTGTTGGGATTTGTCTGGCTCCTCCCACTTGGCTGTTGTCAGGGGGATCATGTGACACATCTCCTCCTCTCTGCAGGCTCGTGCATGTCTCCACACTGGCCCCCAGCAGGAGCATAAAACCTTCTACGAGTTTCGCACCTACAGCATCCACCCCCATCAGAACGCCACCTTCCTCAAACTGACCAATGAGAAGATCCACCTGCGCACCGCACACTCTGAGCTGATTGGCTACTGGTCTGTGGAGTATGGCGGTCTGAACCAAGTGTTCCATATCTGGAAGTATGGTGAGGACTTTCTCTTCTTAGCTTCACAGTCATGCAGCTATGATGCTGACTGCCCCGCCCCCTCCTCTCAGACAGTTACTCTCAGCGGGCAGCTGTGCGGGCCGCTCTGGCCCAGGACCCCACCTGGATTTCAGAGTATATCTCTAAGGCGCTCCCGATGTTGACCTCCCAGGACAATGAAGTCACATACCTGGTACCGTGGAGCCGCCTACAAAAGCCGCCAAAGGAGGGTGGTAAGCTCCGCCCCCCATAATTACACTCTACAGCAGGGGTGTCAAACTCCACCACACAAGGGGCCAAAATCCAAAACACACCTTAGGTCGCGGGCCGAACAAAATAAACATTTATTGAACACGATATAACTAAAGTTTTAAAACTTTAAAACCGTAACTTTTTAACATAATTATGAACTAGATATATAGCATTACCTGTGATAATGTTAGTGTGAACGCTGTAAGCTGAAATTGGCTGTTGCAGATGCTATTGTTGATAGCTGAAGATGCTGAAGCTGAAAACGCTGAAGTTGATAGCCTGCTAAAAAAATAGCTAAATGGCAAAATAGCCTAAAGAGCTAAACAAAGCCCAAATTAGCCAAAACAGCTAACATGCTGCTGAAATATTAGCTAAATGCCAACATTTAAATAGAAAAGCCTCAATTAGCCAAAACAGTTAACATATTGCTAAGAAAATATATAACTAAACTTCTAAATAGCCTAAAAAACAGAAAAAAACTTAAATAAGCTTAAACAGCTAGCGTGTAAATGTTAGCCTAACTCCAAAACATTCTAAAAAAATGTTTAAAAAGCCTAAATTAGCCAAAAATTTGCATGTATCACCTAAACTCCAAAACTGCCATGAAAACTAAAAAATAAGCCTAACTTAAGCAAAAAGACTATCCTAAATATTAGCTAAACTCCAAAATAGTAAAATAAAATCTGAATAGTCCAAAAAGCTAGTACAATACCAATTTTTAAAAATTTAAAACTGTAACTGTTTAACATAATTATGAATAATTAAAGGCAGAAATATTATTCCAGAATAAATCAACTTAAACCTTAAATAACTTTCTATTTTTTACCCTCCATATAATCAAAATTATACAAGTTAAAACATTGGGTTGTTAATAACAATAAAATAAAATGATGTGGAGGGTCGGATATTATTACCCGGAGGGCCGGATCCGGCCCCCGGGCCTTGACTTTGACACCTTTGCTCTACAGTGACATCACCTGGTTCTAATGTGTTTCAGGGGTGTACGAGCTCGCGAGCTATCGGATGCGTCCCGGTGGTCCGGCGGTTTGGGGCAGCGCCTTCCAGGCAGCCGTCTGCGCCCGAGACGCCCCGGGTTACGGGAAGCTGCTGGGAGCGTTCCACAGCGAGTTTGGCGCCCAGAACCAGGGTACTGGATGCTGCGCAGCACCTGACAGACACACGCAGTTCATAAACGTGTGGAAGTGTTGAGTTTGTAGAGGTCAGAGATGTAAACTGTGAGATGATGGTCATGTTAATCACCTGTCTTGGTCAGTTCACGCCCTCTGGTGGTACGAGAGCGCAGATCATCGAGCTGAAGTTCGACACAAAGCACACAACGATGCACGAGTGGTGGCTGCTGGTGAGACTCCTCCTCCTCCCCGTCACTCTGCACTTTTTGGTCGCATGTAGCATCGGGCTGACGGCACATCTGTGTTGCAGTGAGGAACAGCGTAACCCACCTGGACACTCAGAGGAACCGCCTCATGCACCCCTGTCTCTTCTCACCCATGAACTAACTTCCTCTACGGTAACAAGTCAGCAACCAGCGGCACTTCCTGCACAAACCAATCACGGCTCAGCAGCCAAGACCCTAAATCTGCTGGGGAGGCGGGGCTTCACTTACAAAGTGCCTCTCAGAGACTGAACATTTTGAAATATTAACAATAAAGTTTAATTGTTTGACTTCAGGTGTGAAATCATTAGGTAGCACACAATAAGGCTTAAAGCTTGACTTATTGTAGTTATATGAAAAGATGTTCTGTGTGTGAAGAGTGATGTCACAATTATAGATCATCCACTTCCTGTTTTGGTTCTGTGGTATTTCTGAATTTGATCAGACGGTTGTGCTGTTCTGGACTCAGCTGCTAAGCAGGTTTGGACCAGACTAGTCCTTGGATGAGAGACAGCTAGTGACCACCAGATTCTGTAAGTTACCTCTCTCACATAGGTCACCTTCCAGTCTTTCTATGTTCCAGTCCCAAGTCCAGATGAATGCAGAGCTCGGATCAGGATGATCATCTACCAGAGGGGAATTTATAAAACCCGACTGACATTGGTTCCATGGACTTCCTGAAGGAAAGCCCAATAAATATGAACGTTTTACAAGGAGGATTTATGAATCCACTGTGTTCTAATGAGGAAAACTTGGGTGGTTTATAAAAAATAAATTAAAATAGAATTCATTTAAATGAAAAATTATTTGCATGTAGTACATTGTGGTGTATAATCACCAATCTAGTGAGCATCAATGAACAGAATTTTTCTAGTGCACTAAATTTTGGATTTGGAGACCCTGAACAAAAGGGCAAACGCTCTATATGGTGCAAAAGTAGAGTAGTGAAGGAATTCAGACACAACCTTAACCTGTTTGACATGACTTCTTAAAAATATAAGAAGGCAAAATCCCTGAAAAGGTCCAGTCCAAAAACACTAAGAGTTTAGGAAAAGAAATCATCAAAACCTGTAAAATATTAAGACATGCTGGAAATCTTGTAAACGTGGAGACATCTTAAATCATAGCTGAGTATCATTAGGTTAACAATAAAACTATGTGCTGTGATTCCTGATAATGTTTCCTAATGGAAGAATGTTTGGACTGAACTGAACCGGGCCGAGCACAGAGCCCTGTGGTACTCCATGACTGATCTGTGGTGTGAGATTGTTGTTACCTTCAGCAGAGATGTTTTCTATGAATATCTAAGAGTTTATTAATAGTAATCCAGTAGTTTGTCTAAATTTAAACTCCACTTTAGCAATTTAGAAAATATAGTGTTTTGTAATCATACATTTAAAAAGCATTGGTAAGAGAAACCATATTATTATTTCTTTAATAAATATATTGCAATTTTAAAAAGTATTTGGAAATGTAATTTGTAAAAGCAGAGATAAATTCTATAGATGAATTTTACTCAAATAACATTGAATGGGTTTAAAAGTCAAATCTCCATTCTAGGTTCATCTGTCTTCTCTCTGCAGTTTCAAATGGTTGTAGCTCTTGGATTTTGTGAACGGATTTTGTCTCTGTCGAGTTTGCTATTGCCATCAGCAACCATCTGCAGTCGCATCATCCACAACCTGAGAACAAGCTGTTTTAGTGAGTGGTAATGACAGAGAAATAAAAAGATAATGCAAGATAAGATAAGGTTTCACTGTCACTATAAATAGTTACATGTAGAATGACTGTAGTGTCAATTCATCAGTGCTGCAATTCATACAATTTAAAAAAAGATCAAACTAAAAAACTCAAGAGAGCATTAAAATAATTATGCAGTAATTTGTTGAGGGCTGCACGGTGGCGCAGTGGTTAGCGCTCTTGCCTCACAGCGAGAAGGCCCCGGTTCGAATCCCGGCTGGGACCTTTCTGTGTGGAGTTTGCATGTTCTCCCCGTGCATGCGTGGGTTTTCACCGGGGACTCCGGCTTCCTCCCACTGTCCAAAAACATGCTTCATAGGTTAATTGGTGACTCTAAATTGCCACTAGGTGTGAATGTGAGAGTGAATGTGTGTGATTGAGGCCCTGCGACAGACTGGAGACCTGTCCAGGGTGAACCCCGCCTTCACCCATCAGTAGCCGGGATAGGCTCCAGCACCCCGCGACCCCGAAAGGGAAGAAGCGGCCAAGAAGATGGATGGATGGAGTAATTTGTTGGTTTAAGTAGATGCTGTAGAATAAAAACAGTTTTGGTCTATTTGTGATTGGATTTCTCTGTTTAATCAACCCCACAGTTCAGTCCGGTGTCTGGTTTGTCCTTTGGGAGGTTCATTTTATTTAATTGTTATTAATGGCCCAATGTTATCTTGCACTTGTTTCTAACTTGTATAATTTTGACAAAATATATTTTTATGGAGAGTAAAATATTGAAAGTTATTTAAGGTTTAAGTTGATTTATTTTGGAATAATATTCATACATTTTTATTATTCAGAATTATGTTAAAAAGGTACAGTTTTAAAGTTTTAAAAATTGGCATTCTGCTAGTGTTTTGGACTATTTTGGCATTTACTAAGCTATCAGCTTCAGCATCTTCAGCTATCAGCACTATCATCTTCAGCAGCCAAATTCATCTTACAGCATTCACACTAGTATTATCACAAGTAATGCTATATACTGTATCTAGTTCATAATTATGTTGAAAATTAAAAAATTGAGTTTAGTGTGTTCATCCATCCATCCATCTTCCTCCGCTTCATCCGGGACCGGGTCGCGGGGGCAGCAGTCTAAGCAAAGATGCCCAGACTTCCCTCTCCCCGGCCACTTCCTCCAGCTCTTCTGGGGGGACCCCGAGGCGTTCCCAGGCCAGCCGAGAAACATAGTCTCTCCAGCGTGTCCTGGGTCTTCCCCGGGGCCTCCGCCCAGTGGGACATGCCCGGAACACCTCACTAGGGAGGCGTCCAGGAGGCATCCAGATCAGATGGCAGAACCACCTCAACTGGCTCCTCTCGATGCGGAGGAGAAGCGGCTCTACTACGAGCTCTCTCCTGGTGACTGAGCTCCTCACCTTATCTCTAAGGGAGTTCCCAGCCACCCTGCGGAGAAAACTCATTTCAGCCGCTTGTAGTCGGGATCTCGTTCTTTCGGTCACGACCCAAAGCTCATGACCATAGGTGAGTACTGGAACGAAGATCGACCGGTAAACTGAGAGCTTTGCTTTCTGGCTCAGCTCTCTGTTCACCACAACGGACCGGTACAGCGACCGCATAATGGGGGTAGCCGCTCCAATCCGCCTGTCGATCTCACACTTCGATCTTCCATCACTCGTGAACAAAACCCCAAGATATTTAAACTCCTCCACCTGAGGCAGGAGCACTCCACCCACCGAAAGAGGGCAAACCACCTTTCTCCAGTCCAGAACCATGGCCTCAGACTTAGCGATGCTGACCCTCATCCCAGCTCCACTTCATGCTGGAGGTCCTGGCTCGATGAAGCCAACAGAACAACATCATCTGCAAAGAGCAGAGAGGAAATCCTGTGGTCCCCAAACCAGATCCCCTCCGGCCCCTGGCTGCGCCTAGAAATTCTGTCCATAAAGACTATGAACAGAACCGGTGATCCAACATGTACTGGGAACAGGTCTGACTTACTGCCGGCTATGCAGACCAAACTCCTACTCCAGTCCTAGTGTGTTCAATAAATGTTTATTCTGTTTGGCCCACGACCTAAGGTGTTGCAACCTGGCATGTATTAGAGATTTTTAAGCAATTTTACTTCAAATTTTTCAGAAATTTAGGTTAACTTCAGCGCTTTTTCATAGTTCTTTAACAAAATATCCACTCTTAATTGATTTAGCATTTTGCAAATAGTCTTTGCATTTTCAGCAAACCACTTCTGCAATTAAAGTAAACTGTGTCACAATTTTAATGAAAAAGCTTCAACTCATTTTTTTCTTGCATGTCAGAATGATTGTAGGAATACCACCCCTAGCAGAGCAGCTGCTGGAACTGCAGGTGGCAGCAGAGAGCTCTCTACAGGCTGATAGGAAGCAGCTCCTGAGATGTTTTTACTTTTAGGAGACAGTGACTCCTGAGGGGGGAAACGTGTGCAAACACATCAATGGGAGGAAAAACAAGCTGAGAGTCATTTACTAACCAGATTGCAAGAATGAGTTAAATGGAATATAATAAAATGAAATTTTGGTGCTGAATCAGAATGCTCTGGATCCACATGTGGCTCTTTTAGTCCTGCTCTGCAGCTCTTTGGCTTTTAACGATTTGATTAAATAATGGATATATATGTTTTATTCATTTGCAATACTACATCAAGTTTTATGTAGGGATTTTTAACATGTGATCATAATGATGAAGTTTATCAGCTATCAGAAGGGTTTATTATTAGAATTAGTTTGAAGCATAAATTAAAGCCGCGAGCAGCGTTGGATGGCCCGCAGTCGCTGCCCGCCCTCACCCTCGCTACCTGCCCTCTCCTTCACCGCCCACCCCTACGCACAATCGCCACCCTCGCTGCCCGCCCCTACGCACCATCGCTGCCCTCCACGCTCACCTTTGCCACAAGCTCACCTGCTAAGCAGCCCCTATGCACCACTAACCCCCCCCATCCACTTACTGTGTAGCTGGAATGAGATGTATGTGAGAAATTGACGAGAAAAGCACTTTTTTTCAAAATGGCGGCTTTTCTGTTAGTGTTATCTCCATAGCAACCATTTTATGTTTTGTTCACCTGAGGTCACCGAACAGATTGACATTGATTTCGCAAGAATCGTTAAAAGTAAATTTTTTGATTTCCTTAGCAACGGAGGTTATTTGCTAACCACGCCCACATTCCTTATATGTCCATATTCAATGATAATATACCTGTTACAGCTTAAGCATGGGATCAACATATTAAAGTCTCATAGCAATGCATTGAAATATGAGCGTGTATTAAGACTATGCCACTTTTGCGAGCTCGCCATGCGCACGCCGTTTAAAATCTATAGCTTGTAATACCATATATTTTATGCCAATGGTTTCCCAATGATGACAAAAGCGTTTGGAAACATTTGACAAATATCTCTAAAAGTTATATTTGTTTGAAGCTGGAGCTAAAAGTCGTTTTTTTTGGACAAATCAAGATGGCGGCCCTTCCCAAGGTCAAAGGTCAACGAAACTTTAGGGGTCGTTGAAGACTAACGCCAGCGGCATGTGGGTCAAATTTCGTAAGAATTGGACTAGCAAAAGGTATGTTTCATCTTTGTAAAATTCACAAAATGTCAGATTTCGAAACAAGATGGCCGCCAAGTGGTAGGTTGTGGAGCCATCCCATAATAATGTAAAATTTAGCCATGGATATATCCAGTAAAGCTATGTTGGTTTCGTTTACGAATTGTGAACTAAATTTTTGCTTTTGCTGAGTCAGCAGTTTTTTTGCCTACCAGGGCATTGCGGCTTCGAAAGTTATATTGTTTCGCTCAACTTGGGCCCCTAGACGCGCAAATATCCTTTTTACGCAAATCGGCCAAAATATGTGCGAGCTAGCTAAGGTTGTGGTTGCCACCTCGCCACGTGTACGGCATTCAAATTCTACAACTTCTAAATGCAACATTTTTCTCACAGTAGGTTCCCATTTATGGTCAGTGATGTGACATAATTGATAAAGCCCTAGGAGGTCTTTTTGTAGCTTTGAGTAAAAGTGCTTTTTTTCAGTATTTCAAGATGGCGGCATCTTCCCAAGGTCAAAGGTCAATGAAACTTCTTCGGTTGTTGTTGACTCGTGCTGAGGACATGGTTCTCAAGTTTCGTGAAAATCGGAAAAACAAAGACTTTTGTTACTGTTACCATCAGGATCTCAGAAGTACGGGGGTTCCAAGACTAGTCGACTAATCAATGACTAATCGACTATTAATATAGTTGACGACTAATTTACACGACAGCAGTATAACAAGAGCGTGAGCCGCAGACCTTCAGACCCTGAAGCTGCAGAAGAGGCCTTCCTTTCAGCAGGAAGTCAGACCCGTGGGTGTGAAGACGCTGCACAGAGGGTGGTGTCAGTTCTGTTTATTCTGCTGGTTGGGCTGTAACAGCTCAGCTTCCATATCAGCAGCACAACAATCACATGAAGCAGAGAGCAGCTTTGAACCAGTGCAAACGTGGACCTGCAGTCTCAGAGCGCAGGCAGCGTGGGTCAGCCGTTCACTCATCAGTTCTGTAGTGTGCTTCCAGGAGTGGATGAGGTATTTTTGCTGGTTCACAACCATACTAACACATCTGTTTCTTTCCAAGGTCCATAAAAAACTATAAAATCAGTCAACTCTTCTTCCTAACAAGCGCTCTGATTGGCTGCTGAACACTACAGGAAATGGTAAGGACATTTTCAAAATAAAACAAATTAACAGTCAGTGTTTCAGCTACAAATATAAATAAAGTCCCATGACAAAAATCAAGGTTTGTAAAAAAATTTGCGCTCGATCCCTCGGCCGTTTGGAATGATTTTGATTCTTCATCGTTAGTTCAGAACAGCAGCTCCTCGTGTTCAGTCACGAGAGGCTGTGGGAGTCTTTAACTCAGGGCTCCGAGTTTCACCTCCACAGGAAATCGTTTGCATTGGCTGGCATCAAGTAGCAGATAGCTCCGCCCACCTCCAAGTTCAAATTACTGGCACACTGAAGCAGGTGAAGTTGGGGTGTCCTCCCTGCTGTAAGTCCAATCTGGAGCTGTGGCCTCCAGATGTCACATGACGCTCTCCCTCTGGCTGGCCCCTCCCTCAGCCGCTCCACAGGCGGAGCCAAGTTGTGGAACTTCAATAACGATGTCTTTTCGCCTCACTGACGGATCTTTGATGACGTAGTCGTCACTCTGATCCTTTGCAAAATTAACAAACACCTGAAACCAAAAGAGTACAAGTTCAGATCTCTCATTTCTCCACCACTGTACCTGTGTCGCTTCTTTATCACCATGCTAGCTGTTTTGGCTAATTTAGGCTTTTTTTGTTTTTTTAGGTTATATTGGAGTTTAGCTAATATTTCAGCTACATGTTAGCTATTTTAGCAAATTTAGTTTTTTTGTTTTGTACATTAGCCAATATTTCAGCTACACGCTAGCTATTTTGGCTATTTTAGGATCTTTTTCCGTTTTTGAGGCTATTTTGAAGTTTAGCTAATACTTCAGCTGCATGCCAGCTGTTAATCTAGGCATTTTTCAGTTTTTTTGGGGCTAATTTGGCATTTAACTAATATTTTAGCTTTTGGTTTCAGCATTTTTGTGATCAATTTCAGCATCTTCAGCAGCCAAATTCAGCTTACAGCATTCACTCTAGCATTATCTCTGGTAATAAATAATAAAAATGAATGATCGTTTGTGGCAGCACTACTCTACAGTGTTCCACGTGTTTTGTGAACAGCTGTGCTCACCTGGTCCAGTGTGGTCTGAGTGACAGAGTAGTCCTCGATCTGGAGCGTGTCCTTGTTTTTGGCGAGGATGGAGAAGATGTGTGCGAGCGATGTGAGCGACGAGGGCAGCTGGTACTGCAGCATGTTGCGGTGTTTCTCCTTCAGCGTGCTGCCGCTCAGCTCGCTCTCGATGAACTTCATGACGGGCAGCAGGTCTGGGTCGGGCCCCGTCACCCGCAGGATGATAGTGTAGCCGTCCCCGAACCTGAGGCACAGACACGCTCAGAGCAGCTCTCTGGACAGCAGCTTCAGGGGGTTTTCAGACCAGAAACCCTTTGTGCTTCTTACCTGTTCTTCAGGTGCTGGACGCTGCCCAAACATCTAAACCTGCCGTTCACCATGATGGCCATCCTGGTGCACAGAGCCTCACACTCCTCCATACTGAGACACACAGATGAAAGGAGAAGAACTCAGATCCAGATTCAGGACCGGAGAAGTTCAGACCTGCAAGAGTTCAGACTCACCTGTGAGAGGTGAGGACGATGGAGCGCCCCTCTTTAATCACGCTGTGGATGCAGTTCCAGAGGGCGCGGCGGGCCTTGGGGTCCATGCCGGTGGTGGGCTCGTCCTGTAACGAGCAGCACAGCCAGGTTCAGGTTGGCCCACAGGTGGAGCAGGAAGCAGACACTGAAGGTGAGGAGCAGGGGCAGCAGGGGCATCCTGGCTCACCTGCCTCTGCACTCCATCAACAATAGCAGCTGCTCTTTTAATCCTCTGTTACCCAATCCCCCCCCACTGCAAATCCAGTTTAGCTGCTCTCTGATTGGCCGTGGGAGTTGTGTAATACACTTTAACTTCAGCATGACTCAGCAACATCATTTCTGTTAGTTAAACTGAACTGAAGCTCAAACTTCAGCAGCTGCTTCATTTAAACTTCCAGCTGGAGGAGATAAGAGAAGGGGGCGGGGTTACCAGGAAGACGACAGGGGGCGCTCCGATCAGAGAGATGGCGGTGGACAGCTTCCTCATGTTTCCTCCGCTGTAACTTCCCGCTCTTTTGTCTGCATATTTCAGCAGGCTGAGCTTTCTGATGCCCCACTCGGCCACCTGTCAATCAAACAGCAGCATAAGTGTGTGTGTGCGTGCGTGGGTGTGCGCGCACACGTGTGTCAGCTACTCACGTCGCACACTTCCTTCCCAGGAACGCCTCTGAGCACGGCGTACAGCTCCAGGTGCTCTCTGCCCGTCAGCAGCTCGTTGATGGCGTCAAACTGAGGACAGTAACCCATGTTCTGATGGACCTCGTCGATCTCCCTGAGGATGCTGCAGAACCAGAAAACAGAAAGTTCAGACTGCAGTCACATTCTGCAGGTTGCAGGTTCAATTCCTGCCAGAGGAAGCTTTCACTGTTACGTTCAAATAAATATGCAGCGATTCTTCGTGAATCGGTTAAAAAACAATTCAAACTCGTCAACATGTTCATCGGTGCAGAACAATAAAAATCAGTCTGTGCCTAAATTAGAAATGCAGAGCAGATGACATTTCTTCATGCAGGCTCGCTGTGAATGTGTGCGTTACGGAGGGGCTGCGTGTTCTTCATTTGAGTTTCCGTCCAAGGAAATTCTCGCAGTTCCTCAGGATTTAAAAGTTTCACATAAGTCAGTCCCCCAGGAGTCAAGAATTCAAGCAAACTCGAGATTTGTTCCTCACCCTGGAACTTCACATTTTCATCACAACTTTACTGTAACTGAACAATCTACCATCACCACCCAGCCAGGAAGGCCAAGTGGGCCCAATTAAAATGTGTTTGGCAAGTTTCATCGGTGGTCTCACCTGTGTTTGCCTACACTGTCTCTCAGTGGGTTGGCTCACTATGCTAGCCAGCCTGCCAGTGGACACGTTGCATGCTAGTGAGCTCCACTGTAGCAAGCTCTGCTGTAGCGACCTAGTGAGCTCCGTTCCAGCAAGCTAGCGAACAGCTCTGTTGTAGCCAGCTAGTAAAATACAGTTAAAAGACTCTTGGTGCAAAATGTCAAAATGGTGCAAATCTGGAAATTTTGGCTCCAGACTTTTTCTTTCTTTCACAGCTCTATTCTGATATGTGAAAGAGTTAGAATAAGAATTCCAGTTCAATTATTAATTCCTCCTCCGTGATCAATTTAAAATGGTTGGCACTTGTGTGAATTAAAGAGAATACCAATAATCAGTATCCCAGATGATCACAGATGGAGTTTGCTGGGTTTGGGTCTCCTGGAACGGCTGTGATTGTGAGGCGGTCAGCAGACAAAGACCGAATTTCCATAAAGAGGAGACAGGAAATGATGAAGACTCAAATCCTGGAAGAATTTGCTCCTTGTAAAGTGAAGTGGAGGGCAGAGACTCCATCAATCCTGTGACCTGGAAACAGGAGAACTGCTCCTTTGTACCTCTGAACACAGCTCTGGGTTTTACAGGTTAAACTTTGAGGGTAATCCAGAATTAGTCTGCAGAAAGCGGGTCAGACTGAAACCAACAACAAGAATGTTCAGAGGAGACCTGAGGCTCCTGTGATGCTGCAACATCAGAAACTGTCCTCGTCATCTCTGAGGACTTAAGGTCAGAGCTTTTATGTTCTGCTGACTCTGACCTGAGGTCAGTCTGTAGAAACCCTTAGGTCATGTGATCTATTAGTCCACTTTGGGCGGATTTGAAGGACTTGACTGAAGCACCAAACCTCATCCTTTCTGTGGAGCAAACAGTCCCAGCTGGAAGCTGTTTTAATGCTCATTACTGCCAGCTCCCTGTTTCAGTGCAGAAAGGATCCTGAGCATGAAAGACAGTTATGACTTTAAGAGGGTAATCCCAAGAACAAAAACCTCACATCACGGGTCAAAGTCAAGGCCCAGCGGTAATTTTATTTTATTGTCATTAATGGCCCGATGTCATCTTGCACTTATTTCTAACTTGTATAATTTTGACAAAATATATTTTTATGTAGAGTAAAATATTGAGAGTTATTTAAAGTTTAAGTTGATTTATTCTGGAATAATATTTCTGCTTTTTTATTATTCATAATTACAGTTTTAAAGTTTAAAAAACTGGCATTATGATAGCTAACAGGCATTTACTAAGATGTTTTAGGCTATTTTGGAGTTCAGCTAATATTTCAGCTGTTTTTGCTAATTTAGTTTTTTTTCAGGTTTTTTGACTATTTCAAAGTTAGCTATTTTTTCAGAAACACGCTAGCTGTTTTGGCTAACCTGTTTGTTTTAGAGTTTTTTTAGGCTAATTTGGCATTTAGCTAATATTTTAGCTGGCTATCAGCTTCAGTGTTTTTACCTATCAATTTCAGCTTCTTCAGCTATCAGCACTATCATCTTCAGGAGCCAAATTCAGCTTACAGCATTCACACTAGTATTATCACAGGTAATGCTATATATCTAGTGCATAATTATGTTAAAAAGCTACAGTTTTAAAGTTTTAAAAATGTAATTTTAGAGTGTTTAATAAATGCTTATCCTGTTCAGCCCACGGCCTAAGGTGTGTTTTGGATTTTGGCCCCTTGAGTGATTGAGTTCGACACCCCTGCTTTACATATTAGACAAATGCATAATAATTGAAGAACAAAGTTAACCAATGAGGACATTTGAATATTTCTGCTGAGTAATTTGGTTGTTTTTCCATTGAAAAGAATGGAATTTTGGTTTCAAATCAGCTTCAATCAGTCCATCCTCACCTTTTTCCAGCCAGGAAGGCCTCCCCGCTGGTCACCATGGTGTCCCCAGTCAACATCTTGAACGTTGTTGTTTTTCCAGCTCCATTTACCCCGAGCAGGCCGAAACACTAAGGGTTCACACACACAGAAACACGCACAGGTTTTACTCCAGCCTTCATTCTCATTACACTCCCAGAAGCTGCACGTCTGCAGGAGTCCATCTCACCTCTCCAGGTGGAATCCCGACACAAAGCCGATCGACGGCCGGCTTCTGCTTCCTCTTAAACACCTGCAGGAAACAAATGTGGTTCATCTTCAACGACTGCAGCACAATGCACCACGAGTCAGAGCGTGCTCAGGGGTCAGACTCCGTTCAGTACCTTGGTGAGCTGTCGGAGCTCCAGGATGTCTCCCTGTCCCAGACCCTGGACGATGCGCTGCCTCTCTCGGGCCACATCCTCATCCTCCTCTCCCAGAGTTCCCATCTTGGTGAGCTTAGTGATGGGCCTGTGCGTAGAAGCACTGAGAGTCATTTTATTCCGACAGAAGAGGATCTTAAAAAAATTAAAAAGATCTGAGCTGTACAGCAGGTCAGGATCAGGATCAGATCGGACTTACCGGGGCTTGATGCAGAACCTGTACTGGATGAGGAGAGTGATGATGAAGAAGACCACTCCCTCCACAGCCATGGCAAAGAGGTTTTTCCCCACCATGTCCCATTCCAGAGGCGAGCGAAACCTGTTCTCACCTGGAACGCAACCAGAGAACACATCAGTCTGCCGTTTCCTCAAAACACGGCTCGGGGTAAAGCTTCTGGTGGGATATTTAAATATTTATTATCCATAAAGATTCATCTGTAAATAGTGCAAGAATTCTACTGCTACAGGTAATGTATTGCTGTCAAACATCTCAAAGTCCCGTACAAAAAAAAGAAAACACCCTCTAACACAAGAGTCTGCAATCTTTAACACTAAAACAGCCATTTAGTCTAGTTTCTTACAGACCAGAACCCAACGAGAGACACAAAGTCCCAATTTATCGTTTAAAAATGCACAATATTGATGCTTTTTTAGCAACTAAGCATTTATCTAAAAATTTAGTTTTTAAATATTACTATAATTGAATTCCAACAGTGTCTATATGTTCCTATATAACAGCTGTAACTGATTTTACTTTTGACAGCAGCACACACTAGTTCCTTTCAAAATAAAATCCACTCTGTGTAAAAAAAAGTCTTCCTGCTGGAGCTTTACTTAGATATAATGCAAAACATGATGTTCTTTATTATTAGGATTTCGACGAGCTTTTTTCCTTTTAATCTTAAAAATAAACATTTTTAGTAGAATCTATTTATAAAAAATAAAAAAAACTCAAAACTTTTAGAATAACATGAGTTTTTAATTGAAACAATTCAATAATTTTATACCACATTTGTTAAAACTTTAACCACTTTAGTTGAATTAACCAAAATAAAAAAAACTTTTATTTAAATAACTATGACTTAAAAATACTAATCTATAGAATATTTCTACAGGATTTCTGACAGTAAATTAAACTTTTGTTGTTTAGATTCTTGACATAAACTTAAATAACTAATCTCTTATTTATTCAGTTGTTAGCATTTTTCATTAAAGCTAAAGAGCCACAGATTACAGACTCCTGCTCAAACACATATACAAATAAAATTAGATAAGCACCAAATTGTAAAAATCTATCATGAATATAACTTAGAAACGACATATTCTGTTATTTTTGTATTGACAGCTCCTTCCCTAACGTCTCTTCAGTGTTTATGTCACTGAGCAGAAAGTGAACGCTGCATTTTCTAGCTGAGCTTCCTCTGATCTGTGCGACTTAGACAGATTGGCAGTTCGTATTTAGAAAATGACATGTAGATAATTAATTTAATTAAAAAAAATAATACGTGTGTCCAACTGGAACTTCCATCAGTTCTTGTGCTGGTCCCACATAAACATGTGGGAATAAGATCAGCATTGTTTTAAAACATCAAACATTCAAATAAATAATTAAATAATTAAAAACATTGACGATGACCCAAGCTAGCATGCTACTTGCTAGCTCCCACTTTAGCACAAACTTCACGGTTTCCAGCCTGGTTTCTCTCTGTTAAAATGAGATTCCTATGTTTGTGAGGATTCCTTTCCATCAGATTACTTTGTTCTCAAGGGTTTTGAAGTTGATTGGAAAACATTGCGTCCTCTTTTGAGGTTCCTTTCGGACTTTATTTGGACCTTCTCCATTCTTTACTCAGGAAAACTCAATACATAGTAATGTCTGTCACGCTGTGTGTCATACGAGGGCTAACCTAGTAATACTGTATACATCAACGGATGCAACGCATCATCATCACAAAAGATTGTTTATGAGTTTGACTTTGGATGACTTCTAATTTAAACTGTTCTAGGTTACCTCCCATGAGATACAATCTACCAAAACTGTTTGGTCCTGATCCAACAGTTGGTGAACTCCGTCTAGAAGAAAAAGCTAGATTCTGCCCGTCTTACCGAATCTCTCGAGGGCGTCGGCCATGGCCTGGTTCTTCACCATGTCGATGAGCCCTCGGCCGAGACAGAAGTGTGGGAAGATGAGCAGGACGTTCTTCAGGATGTCGTTGATGCCTCCGATCTCCTGCAGGGAGCAGAAAGTCACGGCGCTGCTCGTTCAGAGCGCTCTGGAGCTGGTCAGCGTGGACTCACGTGGTCTCCAAACAGCTCCATGACGAAGGTGGAGATGCTGCCGTTGATGCCGATGAGGATGTTGACGCTGGTGAGGACGACGTACGCCGTGCTGGGGATGGTGAAGAAGAAGGATGCCGGGTACATGAGGGGAGTGATGGACCAGCTGGGGAGCAGAAAACACATCGTTCAGGACCGGAACTGGAACTGGGTCTACGTGCTGTGGTAGAGTGTCTGACCCATAGAGCAGCAGCAGCAGTGCGAGGACCGGCAGGTTGGCGGATGACACGTAGGCTTTTTGTTGAAAGCAGACGAAGATGAGGATGACGAGGGTGGCCGGGACGAAGTAGTTACACTGTGGAGACACACCAACCTGAGCACCAACAGAGACACCAACACGGGGGGAGGGGTTTGAGGCCTCACCATGTCCCAGAGGAAGTTGGCCGTCCAGTAGAGCAGTGGCTGCACGCCGCTGATGAACTGCATGTGTTTGGCTTTGCTGACCCGCTCCTGGATGAGGAAGACCACGAAGCTCGCGGGAACGAAGGACATGGCGAAGATGACACAGATAGAAACCAGAACGTCCACAGAGGTGGTTACCCTGGAGACAAAGACCAATAATGAACCAAATCCAGTCCAAACGGCAGATGGTCAGGAGTGGTCAGGCGTGCACTCACAGGGCCACCTGCGACAGCTGCTCCTTGGTCAGGTTCAGCGGGTGGTTGAAGGACATGATGCCGTAGTTGTTGGGGTCCGCCCCTGGAGGCAGGTTGGCTCTCAGGATGGCGTTGTTCATCACGTTCATGAAGGCCGGGACGCTGTGCCAGCCCTTGTTGTTGAACCAGACCTGAGAGGACCAGGGAACAATTCTATCAGGACTGCACAGGTACCAACCCGTCAGTCGCTCTAAAACAGGGGTGTCAAACTCAAGGGGCCAAAATCCAAAACACACCTTAGGTCGCGAACAGGATAAACATTTATTGAACACTCTTTTAACACGGACTGAACCTCAGGACGCGGCTGGTACCGGTATCCTAACCCTAGCCTGGTCTGGTACCAGGTTAAAGTAAGGATACCGGTGGGGTCCATGTCCCAGTATCGGACCGGTACCGATTTGTGGCCCAGAGGTTGGGAAGCCTTGATTTAATTGTATGTCAAAAAGGGCTGCTGCGATTAGTCGAGTAATTGACTATTAAAATTGTCAACAACTAATTTTATAGTCAATTAGTCGTTACTTTATATTTTATGGAGTCAGAGTGTAGTAAAGTTGAAAGTTATAATGGCATTCTGCTAGATTTATGGACTATTTTGGTATTTATTAAGGTTTTTAGGCAAATTTGGAGTTTAGCTAACATTTCAGCTACATGCTAGCTCTTTAGGCTAACCTGGGCTTTTTTTTTTTACGTTTTTTAGCCTAATTTGGCATTTAAGTAACATATTAGCCGGCTATCAGCTTCAGTGGTTTCAGCTTTCAGCACTAGCATCTTCAGCAGCCAAATTCAGCTTATAGCATTATCACAGGTTATGCTATTTATCTAGTTTTTAGTTAGTTTAAAGCTATTGATGATTAAGATGTGTACTTTACATCCAGTTTGCACATGACCCGATTAGTCGACTATTTAGAAAAATAATCGGTGATTAGTCGATTATTAAAATAATCGACTGAAATACGACAAGTTGGGGGACACCCAAATGCAATTTTTTGCTTAACCATCTATCAGTTTGTGACGACTTGGGAATGAGAATGTGTTGCAAAACGCTGGATCTGGCCTTGACTTTGACACCCTGCTCTCGAACCATCAGTTCTTGGCTCTCACTGGTGAACTGGTGTCCTCATTCCTCTGTACCTGGAGGCCTCACTCACCTTTACGTTGTTCTTTGTGTCCAGACCATTGATGAAGTTGGACAGACTGTCGAGGAATCGATCAGCAGCAGCACCCTGAGGAAACAAAGTTCAGCCTTCAGACTCATCTGCTTTCTGAATCAGGTTGGGGGGGGTCAGTAGGTTTACAATCCAGCCCATCCTGTACATTTGTCCCACTGGCTTTTAAAGGGGGTTTATTTAGAAAAATTTGACGTTATCTCCGACTGACAGACTTGAAGTCTGCTCCAGTGAAAGCTGACATATTAGAAAACAACAGTCAAAACAGTTCTTGTCATTTACAACTGTCTTTGAACCCATTTTTGCTTCACCGCTGCTAATGTTATGTTTGGGATGTGAGGGGCCATAAGCTAGAGGGCAAGAGTGTAAACAGAAGGATGATGGGAAGTGGGGGTGGGCTTACTCCACAACAGTTCCCCCTTCACCTCACTGCTGAACTTCTAATGAATTCCTGCTGCATATGGGAAACCATCTCTTAAAAAACGACAGAGATTTTAACATTTTGGCCGAATAACAGTAAGGAAAAGACCACTGGGAACGCTTTAGAAAAATATCAAGTGATGATTAGAGTGGGACATTAAAGTGTTATCATTTAAAGAGTTATTTTCAAAGCTGCATTTCTGTGGATTAGGGCTACCACGATAGGTCGACTAATTTATCAAGGTTTTTAGGCTATTTTCAATTTTAGCTAACATTTCAACTGCATGCTAGCTATTTTGGCTGATTTAGGAGTTTATCAGTTTTTTAGGCTAATTTGGCATTTAACTAATATCTTAGCTGGCTATCAGCTTAAGTGTTTTTAGCTATCAGTTTCAGCATCTTCAGTGGCCAAATTCAGCTTCCAGCATTCACACTAGCATTATCACAGGTAATGATATATATCTAGTTTCTAGTTTCCATAAAGCTAATGATGGTTAAGATGTGTGCTCTACATCCAGTTCGTACATGACTCAGTTGTTGACTAATTGGAAAAAATAATCAGCGATTAGTCGACTATTAAAATAATCGTTTGTGGCAGCACTGCTGTGGATCATATAATTTTATGGGGGCGACAACACCAGAACATCATCAAAAAGTAAAACTGCTGATCATATTCACTGAATGTTTCATTTGTCTCATGTTGTTTTTGCTAAAATGTTTTACCTTTTAATAAAAAACAAACATCATTACTTTGTTTTTAAACTACTGTACTTCAGAGCACAATACAGATTCAGAGTCGTGACGCCATCAAACCTTTCCAGCGGATTCTGGCTCACCCACCTTCTGCAGCTCAAAGATCTTTCGGACTCTCTCGATGGCGTCATCGATCTCATTAGCTGGCGGGAGAACCTGTGTGCTTCTGGCGCCCAATGAGAAGCCTCCGTACCTGCAGACAGAACAATCTGAGCTTCCAGAGCCGACTGGCAAAGATGGTTCCTGAAATCCAGATTCCTACCTGAATTCGTTCACCCAGACTTTGTTCTTCAGGCTGTGGAAACAACAAACACCTTCAGCTCCTATTCTAGATCAGGTCCACTGGACCGGGTGGGTAGGGAGTGTCTCACCTCTTTCCGATGATCTGAGCGTACGTCTTCACCAGGTAGTCGGAGATGTTTCTTCCAGTCAGGTTCTGTAAGGTGTCTGTGGCGCTCAGCTTCATCTGTGGAGACAAATTAAAGTTAAACAAGAATTCAGCAGCAAAAAAAAGACTTCCAGGTTCAAACAAGTTTTAATGTCAGGTGACCTCAGGGGGGGGCAGACCGCCTGCTCCCGCGGGACAGTCCGGCAGCATCCTCTTCCTGCCATCAGAGGCGCAGAAGCAACAGGGAGACGGGTTCTCCATGGTCCAGTTTCCAGAACTAAACAACTGCTGGAGACTCTCGGGAACGTCGGGGTTGTGCCAGTCTTCATCACCCATCGTGCAGGGAGACTCTCTGAGATCAACAACAAACACATCAATTCATCTGTCTGATGGAGAACCTCAAGAGGATTAAGGAACGTGTTCGTTCTTACGGGATGGAGTACCCGTCCATGCAGCGTGTCCCAAAACCTGGAGGCTCCATTAGAGACTTCAGTAAATTCTGCATGTTAGCGTCTCCGGGAGCGTCATCACTGCAGTCAGAGGGAATTCTGTTAACATGATTGATGGAGGCGCGGCGTGCATGTCAGAAAGACGTGTACCTGATGAATGTGACCTGGTCCTCGTACATCCATGGCTGCAGCTCCAGACTGGGATACTTCCCAAACGGGGGCACGATGAGGCTGAAGACCAGAGCGATGCAGACGAACACGGCCGGGAGGACGATCTGAAAACACACATACCAGGTGAGCCGCATGCTGACAAGTGTCTAATCCTAAATTAGCCAAAACAGCTAGCATGTAGCTGAAATATTAGCTAAACTCCAAAATAGCCCAAAAAACTTAATAAATCCCAAAAAGTCCAAAAAGTTAGCAGAATACCATTCTAGCTTTTAACTTCACTACACCCGACTCCATTTAATATAAAGTAATGACTAATAGACTTTAAATTAGTTGTCGACTATAGTCTATTAGTCGTCGATTAGTCAACTAATCACAGCAGCCCTAACGCAGACAGCCTGACGGGAGGCTGTGTCACATGCGTACCTGAGCGAAGAACCCCTTCCTGGAGCGCCGGGCGTACAAGAAGCGCTTCCACATCAGAGCCACAAACTGCTGCCTTATTAGGCTCCACCCCTTAACCTGATACGAGCCTTTACCCTCCGTGCAGCTCAGCCAGTCCGTCTCCCTGCAGTCTGATAGGACACAGCAAATCATGTGATCAAACAGACAAATGAGAAAAACACTTTTTTGATTTTAAATCCAAAAATATAAGAATACTGTTCTACTGAGAGATGGCTTATTGGTAAAAGAATCCCTCAGAGTGAAACAAGTTGCAGGAAGTCACATTTTGTTTCAGAATGTTCTGGTTTATGCTGGATTTTGAAATACCTGACTACATCCCACAATGCATTGTTTTGTAGTCATCTAGGCAGCTTGCAGCCAGCGCAGCGCCAGATTTCCAGCTGCACCCGCCTGGGTAGGCACCTTGCACCCGCCTCTTTGTCGCGATATTTTCATGATGATTGATAAGTGACGTCTGAGTCAAAACTACCCAACATGCACCGCAATCCAGTCCGCCTTGGTCATCTCAAACACACCTTTTTCTGGAGCTCCAGATCATGATGTGGAACTTCTGAAACTTGCATGGTTTGACCAATCACAAAATTCAACTGTAATACCCCAATTCAACCTGAAGGGGGCAGCACACAGATGTTCTTTGACTGTATAAGAATTAAACTATTTTAATTTGTCAAAAAATTGGCAATGACCAACAGACCGCACTTTTAAAGCCCCATTTATAGAGGCCAACAGATAAAAAAATGATTTAATGTTTGGTTACCCTTAACTGATTTATTTGAGTGACTATAGAGCTCTGTTGTGTGTTCTTGGGTGTTTTTGTGTACCAGGGTCTCCCTCTGAGTCATTGCAGTCGTAGGTGTCATCTTCTGTTATGGGTTTCAGGCAGCTCTGATGCTCTCCTCCACCAAAGGCGTGAGTCCTCCTCCGTGTCCGGATTGGAAGGGTGCCATCTTTGAACAAGCAGACACAGGCGGTAAAGACAACCCCCCCTGAGTCGTTCTCTAAAAGGTACAGGTCACTTCCTGCTCACCTGAGGGAACTTCAGTATCCACTCCGTTGTCTTCAGCCACTTTCAGGAAAATCTGGAAAAACATCAACAGTGTTTTAATGAAATTGCACTCGTGAAGTCAGACTTAATGAAATGGATCCGGTTTGGGTCCCACCTCCTCCAGCGTGGTGTCGGACACTCCGTAGCTGGAAATCCCGAGCTCGTGCAGCTTCAGGTCCAGGTCCTTAAAGAGCTCCACGAAAGCTCCGTTCTTGGCGGCGCTATACGGCAGGATGTAGGTCAGCTCGTGCCCCAGGTCCTCCACCAGGCGGGCGGACGGGACGTGGCGCAGGATCAGGGCCGACACCACCGACGTGTCGGGGGGGCTAAAGGGGACGGTGCAGATGGAGGCTGCCGGGCCGTTCTCTGGGAAAAGACGGCAGATGAGGATCGGTTCATGTGAAGGTGAAGGAATCAAACGCTCGGAACACGCTGAGCGCTCACCGATGGTGGCTGCCTCACTTTCATGTTCGCTGCCGAGTCCTGCGTCGCTGCTGCTCACCGAGGCGTTCTCTTCATCCTGAAACACAAAGCGCCGCTCAGGGAGGGAGGTGCTAGGACACTGGAAGAAGGAAGGAGAGCGCTCTGCTAGTTCTCAGACCTTCTTGTTGAAGGAGATGGTGCTGGAGGAGTTCCTGCAGGAGCTCAGTGATGGTTCTGGGTCCTTCTTCACCAGGGTCAGGTAGTACCCGGTCCCCAGCTGGTTCTTCAGGTAGAGAGAGGAGCCCACGCAGCACAGCTTCCCATGGGAGATGATGGCGATACGGTCTCCCAAAATGTCGGCCTCGTCCATGTGATGTGTGGAGAGGATGATGGTCCGACCTGAGAGGAGAGAACAGTCGGATCCAAAGCCCAGAACCAGGTGATCCGGGTGAACGGGGCTGATGATGCTCACCCTGTCTATACTTTAGCAGCAGATCCCAGATGCCTCTGCGGGCGTACGGGTCCACGCCGGCGGTGGGCTCGTCCAGGATCACCACTTTTGCCCCCCCCACAAAGGCCAGTGCCACGGACAGCTTCCTCTGCATGCCCCCGGACAGAGTGCTGGTTCTGGAGTGGCGTTTGTGCGGCAGCCCCGTGTCCTGCAGGATGTGCTCGATCTCGCCTTTCACCTGCTCCTCCGGCAGGCCTTTGAGTCGGGCGTAGAACCAGATGTGCTCTTCCACCGTCAGCCTGCAGGGGGCGCACACGCAGAGACTGAGTGGAGGCTCGATGTTGGGTCACAGAAAGATGCAGCAGTGATGGACTCACATTAGTGCTGCTACAAACGATTATTTTAAAAGTCGACTAATCGAGTCATGTGCAAACTGGATGTAAAGAACACATCTTAACCATCATTAGCTTTAAACTAACTAAAAACTAGATATATAGCATTACCTGTGATAATGCTAGTGTGAATGCTGTAAGCTGAATTCGGCTGCTGAAGATGCTAGTGATGATTGCTGAAGATCCTTAAATTGATAGTTAAAAACACTGAAGCTGATAGCCAGCTAAAATATTAGTTATATGCCAAATTACCCTAAAAAACTGAAAAAGCCTAAATTAGCCAAAACAGCTAGCATGCAGCTGAAATACTAGCTTAACTCCAAAATACCCTAAAAACCTTATTAAATACCAAAATAGTCCATAAAGCTGCAGAATGCCATCATAACTTTCAACTTTAAATTAGTCGTCGACCATTTTAGTTGACAAGTCATCGATTAGTTGACTAATCGTGGCAGCTCT
Organism: Oryzias melastigma; assembly: GCF_002922805.2. NCBI lineage: Eukaryota > Metazoa > Chordata > Actinopteri > Beloniformes > Adrianichthyidae > Oryzias > Oryzias melastigma. Next base: position 103,701 of record NC_050521.1, on the reverse strand, counting down.
AACTCACATGCTGAAAAGGACGTTATGCTGTGGACAGACGCCCAGACTCTGCCTGATGGCGTTTAGATCCGTCCGGATGTCTTTTCCCAAGATGTAGGCGGTGCCGGAAGTGGGAGGGAACAAGCCGGTTAGAATGGACCTGAAGGAGGAGATCAGTTCTGGTCAGGGAGCAGGTCCTGCTTGTGTCAGGATGTAAGGTCGGGTCAGGAACTCACATGGTGGTTGTTTTTCCAGCTCCATTGTGTCCCAGGAAGGATGTAATCTGTCCCTCGTAGAATCCCAGCGTCAGTCCGTCCACCGCCAGCTTCTTACCGTGACGGTAGATCTTCACCAGGTTCTCGATGTAGACCCCAGGTTCCAGGTGAGCTGGCTCCTCCTCCACACAAACAGCTGTAGGCAGGTAAACAAAGCCTTTCTGCTAGTGAAGCTCACACTCCGATCATCTTTTGATCTTTTGTCAAATTTATCCCAGTGGTCTTTTAATTATGATGATGTGGTTTTTAACTTGTTATTTTCTAGAACACGTGTCAAAGTCAAGGCCCGGGGGCCGAATCCGGCCCTCTAGGTAATTCTATCCGGCCCTCCTTATCTTGCACTTATTTCTAACTTTTAGAATTTGACAAAATATATTTTTATGGAGAGTAAAATATTGAAAGTTATTTAATGTTTGAGTTGATTTATTCTAGAATAATATTCCTGCCGTTTTATTATTCATAATTATGTGAAAAAGTTAAGGTTTAAAGTTTTAAAAATTGGCATTGTGCTAGTTTTATGGACTATGTTGGCATTTACTGAGATTTCTTAAGCTTTTTTAGAGTTAAGCTAATATTTCAGCTACATGCTAGATGTTTTGGCTAAATTAGGCTTTTATTTTTATGTTTTTTTAGGCTGTTTTGGAGTTTAGCTAATATTTACACACTAGCTGTTTTGGTTCATTTAGGCTTTTTTTACTTTTTTTTTAGGATATTTAAAGTTTAGCTCTTTTTTTCAGTTACATGCTAGGTGTTTTGGCTAACCATGTTTATTTTGTTTTGTTTTTTTAGGCTAATTTGGCATTTAGCTAATATTTTAGCTGTCAAGCAGCTTCAGCGTTTTTAGCCATAAATTTCAGCATATTCAGCAATCATCACTAGCATCTTCAGCGGCCAAATTCAGCTTACAGCATTCACACTAGCATTATCACAGGTAATGCTATATATCTAGTTCATAATTATGTTAAAAAGTTACAGTTTTAAAGTTTTAAAAATGTAGTTTTAGAGTGTTCAATAAATATTTATCCTGTTCGCCCCTCGACCTAAGGTGTGTTTTGGATTTTGGCTCCTGTGTGATTGAGTTGACACCCCTGTTCTAGAACATAGTTTCTGCAGACCAGTATTTTATCAGAAATTCATCTCAGAGTTGTGGGCGGGGCTTTGAGCATGGAGCAACTCAGTTTCCTGTCCCTCCCTGTTGCTGACAGATCTTTATTTAATACTCTCCCACTAGCTTACAGCGCCTAATAACCCCAAGCTAGCATTAGTGGTGCAACAAAAATAGCATCCAGCAGTACAGTTTAGATCCAGATTCCAGCTCAGACAGAGAAAACCAAGACGTCCATAGATCTATTTGTCTGCAAGTGGATGCATCAGAACGGAACAGAACACGGAGACTTTGGCCTGTGTAGCATATTTTTCACAAATACAAATTAAAAAAAACCCCATTTCATCTGCTCCTGATTTGCAACAATTTGAATAAAATACATTCAGAAATGCAATTTTGATCTTAATTTTGTTCATATATGTCCTCCATAGTCAGAAAAACCCCACAAGAACAATATTAAAAACCAAAAACACTGTTTTCATTGGAGTGGGTCTTTAAGACCCCCATCCTGTGGTGTGTCGTGGTCGCAGTCTCCTTACCAGTTTGATTTCCTCGCCGATTCAGAGGGATTTTGCTGGAGTTTTCATCTTTATCTCCAAACCAATAGGACTTTGTGAAGGGGAAGTACCACGGCCGAGGGATCCCGTACTGACCTGTGGGCGATAAGAAGAACATTTCACCCCCTCTGATTCCAGAGCAGAAGTATTTAAGAACTATTTAAGTCCTGGGTCCCCCCCTGTGGGAAAACCTTACCTGGGAACACAGCCTCGATGTACCAGGTGAGGACCCCGTATAGGAAGGAGTCAAAGTACATCATGAGGATGGTGGTCCGGAGGCTGAAGTCGTCCTCCTGCAGAGGACTCGACAGCAGATTGCTCCACTGGATTCCGACTCCCTGCTCCTCAAACAGCGCGAAGTACTCGCAGCCAAACCCAAACGCTACAGGCGACAGGAGGCTCTGCCGGACAGGAGGACTCACTCAGGACAAACACTGCAAAGATGATCAAATGTGTGAGGCGAAGATGACTCACAGCCACCACTTTGGCTCCATAGCCAATATAGTCCTGCCAGGCCACGCAGAGCACGTAAGGTAGGTAGAGCGTGAAGTAGATGATCCCGCCGCAGGCTGCTGCCAGATTGGCGCGGGCGAACGCCGTGCTGATGAGGAAACACTGCATGATGGTGACCACAGCGAACGAGCCCAGGAAGAGGAAGATGACTCCTGGGTCACTGTAAGGCAGCAGATTCCCCTTCTGCAGGAACACAGACATGAGGCTTATGAGTCTTTGGTCTGATGCGGATTTGAACCCACAACCTTCCAGTCTCAGGGCTGACACTCTACCACAAGGACAGTGAGCTGGTAGCATCTTGATGATTGATTATAGGGGTTTAGGTTTCATCCTTGTCAGAACAATACTAATCCTAACGCTCTTTATAAATGAAAAAGTCATATTGACTTCTTTCCATTCAAGGTTAAGCAGCACCTTTGACTGCTAAAGGAGTTTCATGTAGGAGCATCAGCTCTAAACAACCCTTGTTTTCTTTCCATTTAATTTTTTAGATTTAACATTTTACGACTAAGAATATAAGAGTATTCTCTTCTTGTTGATTGTAGTTCTCACCTTGAGCAGCAACACCAGCAGTCCTGCGCTGATCAGCAGAGGAATGAGGCTGCTGATGAACCAGCTGAACCACAGGATGCCGTTGTCCAGTCCCATGATCCTCATGGTCTCCTTCAGCCGCGCCTCCTTCTCGTACACCACACTCTTCAGAATGATGGATACCGAGTACATCCAAGCCAGCGTCATGAAGAGCGGCATGGAGCGGCTCATCACCCTCAGGAAGCTGAGACAGACACAGGAGGGACTCTGAGTCCTGCTGAAGAGGAGGAGACTAAAACCACCAGACTGCCTCCTTACATGTCGTCTACGTAGCACGGGTAAGGCATCTGCTGGATGTACACGCCGGTCTTCTCCTTAGTGCCCGTCAGCGCTCTGATGATGCCTTGCTCAATGACATCCTGCAGGTATGTGAAACCGCCCCAGATGTATCGCATATCTTCAAACGGGTCAGCACGAGGGCCCGGGTCCCAGTACCTGAGGGGCATGTAGGAGAGCGGACCGTTAGGATTCAGAACTGTTGAGGTGCAGAGCTGCTGGAGGTATTTCTGCACTAAACAAAGTAAAGCTGGTTCTTTTTAAATGACTCTGCACTGCCATCTAGTGTTTAGTGATATGTAGGGATCTAACGACTCAGTCAAGCCTCAATTCCATTTGATTCACGGCTTTAAAGTCACAATTCTGATTTTTTTCCTTTTTTCTTTTCTCAACACAATGAATTTAAGGTATTTTAAGGCCAAGTATGTTTTCTTTTTGCCCCTTACATCAAACTATCTGTTTACCTACTAACAGAAATGATTCAATACAAACAAACAATTACACATAACATTGAAATATTGGATCCAGAACTTTTGAGAGTTTTGGATCATCTGAAAATGACCTGAACCAGAAGCAAAACTCACAGTTTAGAGACACTTTCTGCCAAATGTGAACATTTTGATCCATTTTCAGAACCAGTTAAATCCCTTTCAGAGCCAACGCAGCTACTGTTGGGTGAAAGCAGGATTCACCCTGAACAGATCACCAGTCAGTAGCAGGAGAAATGTGAATAAAGTGAAATATTATTTAAGACATTTGAAGACGTCAAACATCAGCAGCTGCCCTGCATAGTGTAAAAACTATGTAAAAATAAGTTGTTAAAAGTTGTTTAGTTAAGAAAAGAAAACATGCTGATTAGTTTGTTGACACATTTTACTCTTGTTGTTTTTATAAAATTACACATAAAACGTTCATTCTATATTGTAGTTAAACATTTTGTGGGTTTCCACAGCTAAATGAATCCCATTTTTCCAGACTGAATTTTCTGTTTTTGCATGACTTTATGTCTAGCGTGTGAATATAACATGGAAACATGTCCAGTAGATAGATCTAATGGAATTACGTTGATCGTGTGCACAATTAAAAAATTGTAGTAAATCAGAGACCAGTGTTCTGGAAATAGGGACGGCTATAATGGCTTAACACATGTCATTTCTACTCCAAGGGCGCTCTTACGCGTCTTTGATCTTGTTGGTCCGTTCCACATTGTCGATGTCCATGCGGATCTTGTAGTTGACTTTAGGCGGTAGTGCTGTGGCGTTGGGGGCTATATCAGGAAACACGATGGCTGCCCAGAACTTCCTGTCCTCCAGGAGCTTCATGGAGCGGTTGATCAGTAGCTCCTCATTGGAGACCGGCTCCAGCTTGTCCAGATTGACACACTGATACACAAAAACACACATGAGTTGTGCTGCTCTTCATGGATCATGACATCTAGAGCTGCCACAAACGATTATTTTAATAGTCGACTAATCACAGATTATTTTTCAGATTAGTCCATTAATTGGGTCATGGGTAAACTGGTATATAGCATATATATAATGGATATGTAGCATTAGATGTGATAATACTAGTGGGAGTTCTGAAATCTGAATTTGGCCGCAGAAGATGCTAGTGCTGATACCTGAAGATGCTGAAATTAATAGCTAAAAACGCTGAAGATGATAGCCAGCTAAAATATTAGAATGTCAAATTAGCCTAAGAAACTGAAAGAAGCCTTAATTTGTCAAAACAGCTAGCATGTAACTGAAATATTAGCTAAACTCCAAGTTATAAATAGCCTAGAAAACAAAAAAAGCCAATATAAGCCAAAATAACTTGCATGCAGCTGACACATTAACTTAACTCCAAGGTATCCCAAAAAAACTAAACAAAATCCAATCTAGCCAAAGTAGCTAGCGTGTATGTGAAATATTAGCTAAACTCCAAAATAGCCTAAAAACGCCTTAATATTTTCCAAAATAGTCAGAATGGCGTTGTAACTTTCTACTTTACTACAATGACTCCATATAATAAAAAGTAACGAAGAATCGACTATTGAAGTAGTCTTCGACTACTTTAATAGTCGATCGGTCGTCGATGAGTGGACTAATCGTGGCAGCCCTACTGACATCAGTGACCAATTTACCTCCATGAAGCGGGAGATGCTCATGATGGCCTGGTCGGTCTCGTTGAACACCTCCCTCCAGGTGAAAAAGCCTTCCGGCCGATGTGAGTTGTCCGCCTGATTGGACAGGAAGTGGGAAAATTTGTCCACGGTCCAGTCGGTCCTGGCGAGCCTACTGGTGATAAAACTGGCGGTGATGTTGTTCATCAGCATCGCCTGGACCACAAACAAAAGATGGTTTAGTTTCAAAGAGATGGCGATACAAGAAAGAGGTGCAGGTGAGGCGGTGGGCGGGGCATACACACCCTGACCATGTTTATCTCCTGGCTGTTCTCCATGAAGTCCCACACTTTGGGTCTCATCTCCTCCCACATGCCCCCCAGGTCCCTGAACACACCGAGCTCCTGGAACGTCCTATTCACCTGAACTCACCACAGAGAGGAACACCATGAAGGAAGCTAAACTCAAAGTGCTGGTGACAGGCAGGAAATGATGTGGAACCTCATGGATGATCCTCTGAGTGGCGGGGGTGTGAGGGGTGTACAGGATCTTCCCCAGCAGCAGAGGCTTCAGAGCCTGCCAGATCATGTGGGCCATGGGGCTGGAGTCCATACTGCTCACCAGGCTGTTACAGTACGGAGCTGCAAACACGAGCACAGACATCACTCATCGAGGACAAAGCAGCGTTCTGCCAGCAGACAAGCGGGAGCAGCTGAAAAGCACCGACTGTCTGTGAACGCAGCACTGGACAGGCGGATAAGAGAATGACTGCAGAACTCCAGAATCCATTCCACAAAATCAAGATTTGGAGTTAGATTAAATGCTAGAATGCTATTATAACTTTCAACTTTACTACATTCTGACACTATGTAATATAAAGTAACAACTAATCGACTATTAAATTAGTTTTAGTTGACTGATCGTGGCAGCTCTACTGTTCTCACATAAATAGCGATTTGCTAATAACCAAACATAAACTTTTATTTAAAAATTATACAGTTTTTCACTCAAATCCAACAGGAAATCCACCATACAAGAAGTTTCTTTAAGAGGAAAACATGTGTTGTATCTAATTCCTTCAAACCCAGATTTACTCTGCATGTTGGAGAGATCCTTCAGATGTGTTGGTCAGACCTGTAGACCCGGCAGGAAAGCATGGAACTTACTGGAAGAGTTGTCGTAGAGCGTGGTCTCGTCCTCGCTGCTGTTGTGGTTTCCGAACAGAGCCTTGTAGTTGCTGTCTTCATACCAGTTGAGGGATTTGATCTGGAGGCCGCCGCCCTCAGGGTGACCGCACACGATCCTGGAGACGGCCTGGTACATGGCGCTGGGCGACGATGTGGCGTTCTGGGTCAAGAAGATGATCTCATTCCTCAGATCAATCCAGCTCTTCATTCCTGCCAACTGAAGACCACAGATGAAGAGCAGACGAGTGAGATTTGATGGAGGCTCAGAGGATGGGGGGCGGAGAAGCTACTGACCAAAACAGAACTAGAGAGGCGGAGCTTCAGCTAGACATTCACATACAATCTAAATCTAACTCTAGATCCACTGACATCCTCTCTAAACAACAACAAACAGCTTCAATCTGCAGCTTCAGACAGGTGAGGTGGGATTATATGCATACATCACGAACAGGATAGACATTTATTGAACACTCTAAAACTATGTTTTTAGAACTTTTAAAACTGATCTTTTTAACATAATTATGAACTAGATATATATCATTACCTGTGATAATGCTAGTATGAATGCTGTAAGCTGAATTTGGCTGCTGAAGATGCTGAAATTGATAGCTGAAAATGCTGAAGCTGATAACCAGCTAAAGTATTAGCTAAGTGTCAAATTAGCCTAAAAAACTAAAAAAAACAAACAACTTGGGTTAGCCTAAACAGTGAGCATGTAGCAGAACTTAACTTAAAAAAAAGTCCAAAATAGTCTAAAAAGCTATCAGAATAACAAATTTAAAAGCTTTAAAACTGTAACTTTTAAACATAAATATGAATAATAAAAAGGCAGGAATATTATTCCAGAATAAATCAACTTAAACCTTAAATAACTTCAAATATTTTACTCTCCATAAAAATATATTTTGTCAAAATTATACAAGTTAGCAATGAGCGCAAGATATTAATAAAATAAAATGATCTGGAGGGCCGGATAGAATTACCCAGAGGGCCGGATCCGGCCCCCGGGCCTCGACTTTGACACGTGTTGTAGACGTTCCAGAAAATAACAAAATCAAGTTCCTCGTGATAATTCTGGAACATGTCAGTGATGTTTTCATGTTTTCTTTCATGATTGCACTATTGACAGGATCAGAAATGTCTGTTTTCTGTCCATTATCTTTATGTCAGTCGGATTTCATGTTGTTCTAATTTCTATGAAAACATGTTTTATGTTTTTTTATTTGATTCATCTTAATAAATGATTTGTCGTGGATGCTTTGAAACTTGATAACATTAATGATATTAATGATCCTTAATAGCCTGATTTTATTAATATTTCATATTAAGTCCTGAACCGGATATTGATAATTCATGTAGAGAAAATGGTCGAGTCGGGGTGGGATTATATAAGTTCACTTCCTTCCACTCCCTTTCAAGTGATCTACTTGCGATTTATTAAGTGATATGTTATGTATGTATTATGACCTGATTGCTTGAAATAAACCATTTCATTCATTCATTCATCCAAAGTTCTTCTCTGTGAGAGTCTCTGAAACTGGAAGAGTTAAGGAAAAAGGGACAAAGGTCCATCGGGTTAGGAGAGTTAAATGTGATTCTGATGAAGAGGGAACTTTTAATAAAGTTGTGAAACTATTAAAGAATAAAAAAGAAAAACATTGAAGGTAAACACCTTCAGTCAGGTGAGAGAGGAGGAGGAGCTTTTTTTTAAGTTCCACTCCAATCAATTCTCAGTGGATTTAAATTATGATGATGCTGTTTTTAGCATAAATAAAAGAAACTGTGTTGTTTTCTTGGACATATTTTCTCCAGAGCGGCAGGAGTTTATCAGAAATTCACCTCTAATCTTCTGTGTGGCTGATAGACCTGAGTAATCTCCCAGGATCCTCTCTGGTGGAACCACCTCTCTGCTTCAGTTCAGAAGACAGACGCCATCTCTGTCTTTAACAATTCAGATCACGTTTTTTGATAAAGCTGATATGGATAATCTGTGTGATCTGAGCCATAAAGCAATTCTGCTGGGGGAGCATTTTTAACCCCTCGCCTATTTTCTGTTCTCTTTCTCATCCATGCGAGTAGTCATCGTAGTTGGAGAGTAAATCGACTCTCAGATATTAGAGTGTTTTTGTATTTGTCCCTTTCCACAGCCACTAGTTAAAGTTTTAACCGGTTAAACGGGCCATACCGTGATTTTCTTTTCAGAGTAAACTATAGCCATATTTATATACAAAAGCACCGCTTTTCTCCTTCAAAATATGCTGCAATTATCGTGTTAACGGTTGAAAAGTTACAGTATGTTAAAGATTTTGTGTTTAAGCGTCACCAGCGACATCTCAAGGGTTAAAGGGTTAATAATCCTAACTCTTTACATTTCAACCAGCCACCAAATCCTAGTGGGCCCCATATAGTTTAAAAGTGGGGAGAGAATGTGGGCCCCAATTGGGTTTGTCCTCAGTTTCCGTGGTGGCCCCAGCTGTGTTTGCCCACATTAGCTTAGGTGGCTAAGCTAGGCAGTCGCCCGGTGGACAGCGTAGCGAGTTCCGCTGCCCAGGGTCCGGCAAAGCAAGCAAGTGCCGCCGCCCAGTAGTCAGCAGAGCTAGCAGGGTCGCTGTCCAGGTCTCCAGTCCCTAAGCAGCGAAGCCAATGTGGACAAACACAGCTGGGGTCACCATGGAAACTGTGGACAAACCCAATTGGGGCCCACATTCTCTGCCCACTTTTGAACCATGTGGGGCCCACTTGGCCTTGCTGGCTGGGTTAGCTTGTGTTCTTTTGATGCTTGTTGCTTTCGTGTCGTAGCGTGTTGAGACGACCTCATAAATAAGCTGACTTGAGCGTTCACGTGTTTTCTTTCTTTTTCCATTCACGATGCAGACAATAGACACACGATGGGGCTTTAAGCTGGCCTGTCTGAATTTGTCCAGGCTCTGGAGGTGGCACGCTTCACGTGCAAGCCCGTAGTGATCCTACAGAAGCAGCTCAGTCTGTAAACAAAGAGCCTGCATGTGACCTAGACTGAACCACAGAGCTTCTTTGGACACCCAAACTCCTGAATAGCTCGATGAGTAGAAGTCTTTGAGGAACATTCAGTGATCCAGCAGAAAGCTGCCAGTGGATGCTGCCTTTGAGCAAAGTCACGATTACAATCGGGAGCTGACGTCAGCTGTTTGAAGGAACGCGGTTCACCTCATTACTCAGGTAACTCTGCCGTATCCCACACACCTTTGGAATCTTGTGCACTTTGGAAACGGACCTGACGGGATCAAACATGCTTTCAGGTTAGTGTGAGTGGGAGTACAGGCTGTGCACGTACACACGTGACGTTGCAACACATGGATTCAAAAGATATTTTGAGAAAACTCTTTGGAGATCACTTTCACTGATTGGGCTTTGGCTGATGGCAAAGTGCAAGTAGTGCTGCCACAAGTGATTATTTTAATAGTCGACTAATCACCGATTATTTTTTCAGATTAGTCCACTAATCAGGTCATGCACAAACTGGATGTAAAGCACACATCTTAACCATCATTAGCTTTAAACTAACTAAAAACTAGATATTTAGCATTACCTGCTATAATACTAGTGTGAATGCTGTAAGATGAATTTGGGCACTGAAGATGCTGAAATTGATTTGTAAAAATGCTGAAGCTGATAGCTGAAATCGCTGAAGCTGACAGCCAGGTAAAATATTAGTTATATGATAATTTCCCTGAAAAAATTAAAGCAAGCCTAAATTGGATAAAACAGCTAGAATGCAGCTGAAATATTAGCTAAACTCCAAAATACCCTAAAAACCTTAATAAATACCAAAATAGTCCATAAAGCTAGCAGAATGCCATTATAATGTTCAACTTTACTACACTTAGACTCCATATAATATAAAGTAACAACTAATCGACTATTAAATTAGTTGTTGACTATTTTAATAGTTGATTAGTCAACTTTTCGTGACAGCCCTAAATGCAAGTAAATATTTGCTGTTTTTAAGGGGGCGGGGTCTCATGGAGGTGCGAGTCTGTTGGAGAAACCAGAGGAGGGGACTGTGTCTGAGCTGGTCCCACAGCAGACCCACGCCGCTGCTCACCCCCATGAAGCACCTGTCAGCACCTGCAGATGACCTGGAACTGCTGGCTGCTCTTCAACTTCTGATGGCTCTGACTGGAGGATGACCCGTGACAGATCCGACAACTCAGAGGCTGATGTTGGCGTTCCCCCAGAAACCTCAGGTCAGATGACCTCTACTATCAGGGAACAGACACACTTCCTCCTGCCAGGAATTTCAAAATAAAGGCCTAAAGTGGTGGTCTCAGCTGCTGATGCAGCAGATTTTGACTCAGTCACATGTTTTCTCCTCAGCACAGTCATCTGTGAGCGTGACAGTCTGTCTGATAAACCCCGATTATAAAACTGTTCTCACAGTGACCCCCCCCACGCCGGCCATCCCTGTGAAGGCCTGATGTTTGCCCCCCCCGTTTGTGTTCTCCACAGAGAAACCAGCTGAGGCGTTCCAGTCTTTGTTCAGCTGCTTTCATGTGGACACAAAGACCTGCAGGAACACTCAGAGCTGCCAAATGAACCCGGCGGCCCCCTCCCCACTGCAGGGGAGGAGAGGGGACAGAGAAAGACCTTGAACAGGTGTGGGCCTCACCTCCACGGCGAGCGAAGCCAGACTGTCCAGGAGGTTGTTGGTTGCAGTGGCTACCTGCTGGACGGCCTCGGGGTCGGAGTGGACGTCCCGCTGAGAGACAAAGACAAGCGTCAGTCTACAGCGGCAAGTCAGGAGAATGAAAGGAGAAGCTCAGAGCCGAGGAGCAAAGACCACCTCCTTTTCCAGGCTCTGCTTCTGCATCAGCTTTGCTGCAATGTGTTTGTAAAACTGAAGAAACTAAAAAATGTGAAGCTTTTTCCGAAACCAACCAGAAGACAGAAACTGAAGAAGCTCCATGTTTCTGCTTGAACACAGAGCATTTCAGACACCAACAAGAAACTTTTCATACTTTTTGAGTTATCTAATAAAGTTTTTTAAATTAATTTAACCAGATTTGAGATCAAAATCTGAAAAATCTCACGAATGTCTTGCAACAAACATTCAGGTATTATTTAAAGGCCAAAAGGAGCATTTGGTCCAGGTTAGGATGGACCGAAACTCAGAGAGAGTTCCAAAGTTTGACCTGAAAGTTTGAAAAAATACACTTTATTTATGTTTTTGAGGTAATTAAGCCACTCATTTATAAATATAGCTTTGAAATGTTCTCTATAATCAAGTTTTTCTACATATAACAAATGTAACTTCTCTTACTTTTGAAAGAAGCACATACAAGTTCCTTTCAAAATAAAACACATCCTGTGTTTAATCAGATGCAGCAGATTAATTAAAAATGTAAGAAGCATGAGATTTTCAATTATGACTTTTGGTGTTTTCTCATCCTTTTCCTTTTTTTACTAGTAAATAAAAACACGACAAAATTAGTTTAGAATCAAAATTATTTTAAAATCTATTCATGCAAATGCAATAAGATGATGTCACTCTGATGAGAAAACACTGAGAGTAGATTAAAACGTCATTTGAATATTAATCAATTAGGTCTATCTGACATGTCAAAAATCTAAACATAAATTAATTAATTTACTTTATGGTAATAGTTGACAGTCGTGACTAATCCTGGCAGCCCTACACAGAAATATCTCTGTTGGGCAGACATTATGGTGCTAGTCCAGCAGAAACAATAGAAAAGTATAAAAAAAGAACATTAAATTTGTTTTAAACAAAAGCTGTCAAAAAGCACAGATCAACACAAAAATGCTGATCTGATTGCTTCATGTCATTATTTTGAAGAAGAAAAAAAAGCTATAAAGTTTGTATAAACTTACAGAATCTGTTATAAAACCTAAAAGGTTGAACATGAGAGTATTTAAAGTCCCCTTATGACAATTTTTTTATTTACAAAAAATAGTGTCAGTAATGTTTTAATTATGATTATGAAGTTTTTAACCAAAACCCCACAACCTAAATGTCTTAAAAAGCCGTTTTTTCATGTTGATCTGAAGCCTCGGTTTCCAAAATCTCCTCTGAGGTGGCGGGGCTTTTGGAGCTGAGCAAGGCAGCAGATACTCGGAAATGCAAAAACGAAATGATTTCTTATTACATTTGTTCTCCTTCAAGGAAAATGCCACAGAGACATGTTAAGAACTCAGTTTCCATCGGAGGATCGTTTCAAAGCTTTGATGGATGACGGTGAGCTGAGCTCAGATTAGTTTGGGTTTGAAGGTTTCTTCATGGACAGGGAAAGTAATAAAGTTCCAAAGAGGTGTCAGAGAAGATCTGAGTGTTTAGACATTTTAACACAGTAACTAGAAAGCCTGCATGCAGCTTGGACACAAATACAAGGAAGGAGTGACATTCTTTTGGTTTGAGCCGCTTTTGTTTTCTGATAAGGTTTTAGAAGAACTGGGTGTTTTAGTCGACACCTGAACAAGAAAACAACATCCGGATTAATTATGACTCATTTTTGCTTAACTAAGACTGGTATCATACTTTAACATGTCAAACTACAGTAAGCGATCAGTAAACGAGTCAGGTCATTGTGGTCCCTGGCTGACCCGGCGAGGTTCTGGTTTCTCTCTGTGCTGCCGTGGAAACACGCCGGCCTGCAGCTTGTAGATCTCTGCACACAAAAGGAGCCAGGCATCTGTGGCACGCTGTAGCACGAAACCTCCAGAGCTCTAAACCCGTCTCCAGGCTACGGAAACTGAGCCCGCGAGGAGCCAGGCAGGCCGCCACACGCCTGCACCCACGCTAAACACACAGCACACACCTGCACTGGTCCACCTGAGAGGGCGGGGTCACAACAGCCATTCTGCTGCAGGCGCCTGGCAGACGGCACTCAGGGCTGCACGCCCATGATGAACCGTTAGTTTTGGGAAAACATTAATGAACCTGAGTAGATTCAGATCAGGTCCAGCACTTCTTACCCGGACGGGTCTGAAGAAGTCCAGATTGGACAGGAAGTGCTGCTCAGCCAGATCCAACCAGACCGCCGGAGCCTGACAGATGATCTGCTGAACCCGTGCTGCCACCTTTGGGTCTGAAATCCTCACATAGTCAGACAGGTTCTGGCTGCCCCCCTTTGAGGGACACATGTCCTTCAGGTGGACGTTGAAGCCTTCCAGAATCACCTGAAATAACAAAAGAAAACAATGAAAGGAGGATCATCAGAACATCTGAGCTTCAGATTCTTCTTTTTCAAAGCTACAGCTTTCCCACATTCCTTTTCAAGCTGCTCTGATCTAGAACTCAGATTTTGGGCTTAAACTGACTTTCCATGATCTTCCCGAACATGTATGAGATAAAGTGGAGATTATTCTCTAAAGAAAGTCAGTCTCCTTGACAGCTGAGCAAGGCAGTAGAGGGTTAGTAATGTGGGCTTGTTTTGTAGCTGAGCATCTTTAGTGGCCTTAATCTGAAAACTGTGAGAAATCCAGAATGAGAGTTCTTGTGCTACAGGTAAATCAGGAACCAGATGGATCCAGTTTCTGCTCAGGGTGTGATTAAAGAGTTCTTTCATGTTCGTTCAGGAGCCGATTCTTCCACATGAGGGGTGTCAAACTCAATCACACAAGGGGCCAAAACCCAAAACACACTTTAGATCACGGGCTGAACAGGATAACCATTTATTGAACACTCTAAAATAATATTTTAAAACTTTAAAACTGTAACTTTTTAATATAATTCTGAACTAGATATAAAGTCATTACCTGCGATAATTCTAGTGTGAATGCTGTAAGCTGAATTTGGCTGCTGAAGATGCTAGTGCTGATAGCTGAAGATGCTGAAATTGATAGCTAAAAACGCTGAAGCTGATAGCCATCTGAAATATTAGCTAAATGCCAAATTAGCCTAAAAAAACTGAAAAAAGCCTTAATTAGCCAAAACAGCTACCATGTAGCTGAAAAAAATAGCTAAACTTCAGAATAGCCTAAAAATATATGCTACTGTACTATACTATACTACTATAACACTAGTGTGAATGCTGTAAACTCAATGTGGCCGCTGAACATGCTAGTGCTGATAGCTGAAGATGCTGAAATTGATAGCTAACAACGCTGAAGGTGATAGGTGAAAATGCTAAAGCTGAAAACTAAAAGAAGAAACCTAAATTAGCCAAAACAGTTAGCATGTAGCTAAAATATTAGCTAAACTCCAAAATAGCCTAAAAATCTTAGTAAATACCAAAATAGTGCAAAAAGTTAGCAGAATGCCAATTTTTAAAACTTTAAAACCATAACTTTTTAATATAATTATGAATGATAAAAAGGGAGGAATATTATTCCAGAATAAATCAACTTAAACCTTAAATAACTTTTCATATTTTTCTCTCCAAAAAATATTTTTTGTCAAAATTATACAAGTTAGAAATAAGCCCAAGATAACATTGGGTCATTAATAAGAATAAAATAAAATGATGTGGAGGGCCGGATAGAATTACCCAGAGGGCCGGATCCGGCCCCCGGGCCTTGACTTTGATACACATGTTCTACATTTAACCTGACAACCAACATAAATTGGACTCAACTAACCTAGGAATCTAAATCATTTGTAGACGTTTCCATGGAACTCTTAATCTGCTGCTTCGCACTGAGCATGTGCAGAACACATCTCCTCACCTTCTCCAGGTTGATGTTGGCTTCCCTGATCTGTCGGACGCTTTTCTCGGGGAAGGAGGCGTTTGTTAGCAGAAAGCTCGACAGGGTCTCATTGTCTTGCAGGAAATGCTTCAGCTGGAAGCCTGTGGGAGAAAAAAAACAGACAAACAGAGCAGGTCAGAGAAACCTGACGCCTCCTCCTGTAAATCCTGAGCTTTTGTTCTTGGACTGTGCTGGGGCTTGTCCTCACAAAGCTTTGGTGATGTCCAGAGAGAGCAGGAGACATCCACCCTCCACACTTTGTGAAAGCACATGTTCAGGTTCAGTTTCAGCTGCTGAGAAGTTCTCATTCAGACTGATCAGGTTCCACTGCTCTGCTCTGATTGGTGGAGGACACAGGCCTGCAGACCCGGCTGCTGCCACAGCTCCAGGTTTACATCATTGGGCAGAAAAAAAAACTCAGTTGTTGTTTACAATAAAAATAATGATTGTTTTGTTTCTGGTTTAAACCTGCATGGATGAAGCCTGTCGGAACAGGAAGTGCCGACCATGTTTGGAGCCAATATGTCAGCGGTTGGTGTTGACGGAGGCTGCACGTTGTCACATGTCTGTAAAGTTTCCATCCAGGCAAAAACTAAAGATGAAAGCTGGAGCCTGGTTGCGCCCACCTCTGCTGCTGCAGGTCCGAACAGGTGGAGCCGCGTGAGCATCCACATCATGAAACCTACATGTCTCAACCTGAGCCCCCCCCCCCGTCCATCTCCTTCCTGGTCGTCTTCACAGAGCTCCTCAGTTTCTCTGTCTCCATTTTTCTTCCTCATTTCTTTGATGTATGATTCAGCTTGCTTTTCTTCTCAGGGTTTTCAGCCAATCAGGTTTCAGAATTGACCACTTCCTGTTTATGAACTTTTGTCAGAACCGCAAAACCACTTGTGACACCGGACCGCGCAAAGCTCAAACCTGATTGGGTGATTGGCTTGAGAAAAAATCAAAGAAGAAAAACAAAAACCGGAGCTTCTGCCTTTATATTTCCACATTTATCCTCTATCAGTCGGTTGTTTTTGACTCCTCTGGGTTTCCATACTTTGGTCTCATGTCTGCAGATTACAGGCTCAGAGTCCTGTCTGACATCAGCAGTGATGTGATTGGTTAAATGAGCTCCAGCTGAGTGAGCCGTCAGCTTCAATCCTCAACGCCACGGTTCCAGCTGCTGCCCCGTTTGCACTTACGGGCTCGCACAGCGCCACGTAACCAGTGGGGACCTGGGCGGGTGGAGGACAGCAGGGCGGCTGAGGGCCTCTGACCCGGTACTGGATGTGGTCCAGGACTGGGGCCTATGTGGCTCCAGCTGGTTGAACTTGGTGACGCTCAGCAGAATAAACCCAGGAACACTGACCGGCCTCGTCCACAGACACACAAAGAAAGAGGCCCAACAGAATCCCTCTGAACTCCTGAGCCAAGTATCATAGCAGCTCTGAGCTGAAGTCTGAAGAAACATTCAGTCAGACAGGTCTGGTTCTGGTCTCTGATGGAGTAAAGATCACAGAAACTCTGGTCTGGACCAAACAAGAGAACTCTGGTCCCTTCAAACCAAGGGTCTGAAGGCTCCGAGTTCTCTCCAGGTGCTCGAGCTTTTCCCCCTTTCCCTAAGGGAGCACCCAGCCACTGAAGGGAGGAAGCTCATTTCAGCTGCTTGTAGTCTGGGTCACGTTCTTTTAGTCATGACGATAGGCGAGTATTGGAACGAAGATCGACCAGTAAATAAAGACATTTGCTTTCTGGCTCTTCACCGCAACGGGTCGGTGCAGCGACCACATAACAGTAAACGTCACTCCAATCCACCTGTGGATCTCATACTCCGATAATCCCTCAATCATGATCAAGATCCTAAGATACTTAAACTCCTCCACCAAATTTCATAATTTGGGCCCAGTTTTTATCTTCAACCATTAAGATACAAATTTGGCAGCCACCAAATCTTCTTTTCGTTTATTCCTTGTGTGATTGTTGAGTTTGACACCCCTATCCTACAAGCACTTGCGTATCTTCTGCTGTCACTGCAGCATTTGCCACTTCATCACTCATACATCATAAGTGCCTATAACTTTAATTTTCCTCACAAATACTTCAAAAACACTTCCCACAAATGAAAATGGTGCGTTCCATTTTCATGACGTCTTTGAGGTGGCCGTATGAGCCCCATGAATGCTTTTAGAAGTTGGTGTTTTGTATACTGAACCTTTAAGTTTCCAGAGTTTAGCCAAAAGGGGTTTCGGAAACATTTTCAATATTTAGCAGCAGAGGTCTGTAAGTTGGTTATTAGAACTGTTTTCACTTTAACCGGCAAAGAAAAACATGTTTTCTAGTTGAAAGTTTCTAGTTTCGATTTGAGCACTTAGAAAAACTTCCAGACCTCCAAAAACACGCTGCTGTTCAAGAATTTTAAGGACCTGTTTCCAACCTATGCACGTCTCTCTGGATGCGTTCCCCGCCCCCTCGTTACTCCAGCTGCTGGGGGCCAATCAAGTCCTGTGGTTTCCCAGGAAGGAGGGGGCAGCAGGTCAGAGCAGGTACAGCTTACAGTGGTTCAGACGTGCACATTTTCCCACAAAGCAGAGTTTCTTTTTGTTCAGTAAGCTGGAAGAATACTGTAGGTGGAGGAGGGGGGGAGGACTGCTGGAAACTCAGCTGACATCGAGTCAGAACAGCCAGCAAATCCTTCTGTAGCAGATCCATGCCTAGCTCTAAGCCCCGCCCCCGCCGTGACGGCTCCCGACAGGTGCTTTCCTACCTGAGCGGCTGCTCTGCAGCGCCTGCAGCGTTCGAGCCAACTCCTTGAAGCCCTCCAGGTTTTTGTCGTTCTGACTGTACAGAAGAATCTTTTTGGCGTCGGAGAACAAACGAGAAATTCTGCAAATGACAAAAGCAACATTGGTTTTAAAGGACAGTCGAGGCGGAGAACCAGAGACAGCCAGAGTCTGCAGCAGACAGAAATAGACAGGAAGTCCATGGAGAAGACAGAGAAGCACAGTCACAGGAAAAGCTGCGAGGGTAAAACAGATGCAGAACCAACTGAGGGAAAAGTCAGGGATGAGCTGCTGACAAGAGTCAGTCAGATGATGCTGATGCAAACAGAAAGCCGCATTTCACAGAACTCACAGCAGGAAGTGGAGCAGAAAAAAAGGCTCATCGTTGTTTTTCTAAGATTCTTTTCATTCAGAAACAACACAAAATCAGTTACAGTCAAAAATGAATCAAACAAATGTGAGATTAGGGGTTGATGGGTTATCGGCCCTGTCGATTGTGGGCGCCGATATTTGTTATTTTGACGTATAGATCAGGATTTGCCTTTTTTTAATCTTAACGGGACGATTTTGAAGTGGTTATTCTGGCTGAGGTGCAGCAGCACCGCTCTGTCTCCAGCAATGTGCCACACAACCTGAATGCATATGCAAACTGCACATTCAGGTCTCTGCATAGCACATTAATGCAGATGTAATATGACGCTGTTAATGTTTGTCCTCCCCATACTGAGAAAATAAGAACAGAATGAGCTGTAAGCCCCTACGCTGCTATGTGTATAGGTATAACTACGGCATCATCATCATCATCATCATCATCATCATCATCATCATCATCCTCTATCCTACAGCAAGGTCTCCATAATTTAGAGGCACGCACAATAGAAGCGTTTAATTGGAGAACATGTGGATCAACTTTGATTTTTGGACAATCATCTCTGCTGCTTAACCCTTCATCTGCCAGTTCAACCAGACAGACTTTTGTTCCCTAAAGGTAATAAGAGGCAGAAAAAAAACATTTTTTTGTCTTGTTTGGTAGTTAAAAAATTAACTGGGAGTACTAACAATTTAACAGTTTTATCTTCTTGATAAAACTTAAGAAAGCAATTTATTTATTTATTTACATTTTTATTTGACCAGCATTCTGCTAGCTTTTTGGACTATTTTGGCATTTATTAAGGTTTTTTAGGATATTTTGGAGTTTAGCTAATATTTCAGCTCCATGCTAGCAGTTTTGGATAATTTAGGCTTTTTTTCATTTTTTGAGCTTAACTGGCATCTAACTAATATTTTAGCTGGCAATCAGCTTCAGCGATTTTAGCTATCAATTTCAGCATCTTCAGCTGCCAAATTCATCTTACAGCATTCACACTAGCATTATCGCAGGTAATGCTATATATCTAGTTTTTAGTTAGTTTAAAGCTAATGATGGTCAAGATGTGTGCTTTACATCCAGTTTGCCCATAACCCAATTAGTTGACTAATCAGAAAAAATAATCGGTGATTAGTCGACTATTTAAATAATCGTTTGTGGCAGCACTAATGAAAACTGTTTATTTAACTAACAACAAAACTTATAAAAGATGCTGCTGCGCCTGTTAGTCTCTGCACTTCTAGGAACTATGCATTTGTTATTTTTTTTTGTACTTCTTTTTTTTAATAAAATAATTGTTGGTTATTGTGTTGTTTTCAATTTTGATGCCAATATTTTCTACTTTTATTGCAAGTGAATATCTGCTCCAAATGTTGGTTATCTGCAGTCTTGACTACTAATAATCGATATCGGCCCTAAAGAATAAAACACTTTGGTCGATTTGAAGCAGAAGTAAATAAAAGAAAGACTGTTGTGACTAAGATATATCATAGCACAAACACAAAAGGCTCACATGGAGTCGTTAAAGTTTCCCACGATGCCCGGGGACTCGCCCGGCGTGGGGTTCCTGAAGCATGGGTTGTTGGCGTTGCACAGAATCCCCTGGATCCAGGGCAGCGTTCCGGCTGACGGCATGGCTTTGTTGGGAAAATGGCCTGCAGACGGGAGAGATCTCAGTGAGGTGACAGCATCAGCTCAACAGCTGCTGGTTCTTCAGCTGAGGCTCATTTAAAAACGTCGTTTCAGAGCTTGAGCAGCACTGATCTGCTCCTTGGGGTTTTTACCCAAAGAAAATACATCAAACATCTAAAAGTGTAAACATTGTTTAATATCTTTGATAAATACAACTTCATTTGATCAGACTTTATTAAAAAAAAATCTGTTTAAAAAGAGAAAAAAACTCAGTGCATATCGTCATGGCAACCACCTTGAAGATGCTACCAGACATGTTTGTAGTTCATACTGAAACTTTTTGTAGTTGAATCTAATACTAAATTAATCGAGTGTGTTTGGCCAATTAGAAGCTTCCATGAGAGGTTGGTTGGAAAACATGTAGGACATCGGTCCTCGAGGACCGACTTTCAACACCCCTGAGTTAGTCCTTCCCCTTGAGACAACTCATCGTCATGTGTTCATGCATCCGTGTCTCTCCTCACGTCGCCATGTTTTCGCCTCCAACCATCCACAACAGGTCGTCTTTATCTCCTGCCTCGTTGGAACTGAGCGAGCACACGGTCACCTGGAGTGCGGCTCAGAGATAACCTCCGATTGGCTCGGGGTCGCAGCATCGCTGCTGCAGGTGCGACCTTCGCCCTGCAGCTTCACGCCGAGCAAAGACGCTGCTATCAGGAGCCTTTCTGCCAGCTGGGCTCTTTGCAATCGCGAACGATAAGATAAGAGGCGGGGCAGCAGGAGGTCCACAGGTCAGCCAGCAGGCTGCCGCCGCTCAGCGCACCCAGCACTCAATCAATAATCAATACCAAAGTGAAGAGAAATGGAGAGAGCAACAACAAAACAATACAAATCTGAACAAATGTCAGCAGAATCAGGAAGAACAGTAGAGAAATCTCCCGAAGGACTGGAGGGTTTTTGTGGCTCTTTCTCAGTTTCACACTAGAGCTGTCACGATTAGTCAACTAACAGACGACTAATAAATTAGTCGACGACTAATTTAATAGCCGATTAGTCGTTATATTATATGGAGTCAGAGTGTAGTAAAGTTGAAAGTTATAATGACATTCTGCTAGTTTTTTGGAATATTTTGCATTTAAGGATTTTTAAGCTATATATTAGTTTCACTAATGTTTCAGCTACATGTTAGCTATTTTGGCTAAATTCGGATTTTTTCCGTTTTTTAGGCTAATTTGGAGTTTAGCTAAAATTTCAGCTACATGCTAGCTGTTTTGGCTACTTTAGCATTTTTCTATTTTTTAGGCTACTTTGGAGTTTAGCTAATATTTTAGCTACATGTTTTGGCTAATTTTTTTTTGTTTGTTTGTTTTTAAGGCTAATTTGACATTAAGCTAATATTTTAGCTAGCTATCAACTTCAGCATTTTCAGCTATCAGACTTAGCGTTTTTAGCTATCAATTTCAGAATCTCCAGCTATCAGCACTTGCGTCTTCAATTGCCAGGCAAACAAAAATCTACTTTTTTAAAGTCGGTTTGTCTGAATGTTTCTCTCCCTGCAATGGAGGATCTAACTTCGTCCCAGAGGAGTGCTGGACTTCCTGTCTGAGTTGCATTGAAGTATTTCCTCATGGTTCCTCAGCAGCACTCATGCATCAGCCTGTCCTGATCGATTATTCATCAGATGATCTTTGGACATTAGAGCAGCGGACCTGTCCTCAGCATCTTCATATTGTTTTTAAACATGATAAATTACAAAAATCCAGGTATTTATTCATAGAAACAGCTTCTTAAACTGTTTAAACTCTAGTTAAGGACATACGAGAGGTTTTATGAAGGACTCGTGAGTCAGAGAACGTTTGTTGTCCTCTGTGCATCTTCTAGAAGTCAACCAGACGTGAGCAGGAGGAATTTGAGTTGCCATGTCATCTGCTCACAAATGAGAGAAGTTGACAGATTTTGACAGATTAGTGCATCCTACTTTGTAACATGTGTTGTAAAGAAGAGTCTGAACTGTGCAAACTATAGGATTCTGCAGAGTAAAAATGACGCCTGAGGTGGGACGGATTAGTTTTTTAAAGTTTCCCCTGCCTGCCTCAACAACTTTAGGTGGGACAAAGCAAAACTTGAGGATTCACTCTGACTACGCCGGTGTTTTTGGTGTTTTTACATGTTCTTGTGGCATGTTTCTAACAATGGAGGACATGTATATAGAAAATTACTATTAAAAGTATGTTACTGAGTAATTCTGTATTCAAATCCTTGTGACAAAAAAAAAATGACGTTAAAAAAATGTGTTACATAGAAAATACCCTGGGTGGGTCACAAGCTTCCTGCTCTACTTCATTCTGATGCATCCACTTGCACAGAAATAGATCCATGAACGTCTTTGTTTTCCTCATCTAAGCTGGATCCTGGATCAAAACTGTACTACTGGATAGCTCCAACTCTGCTATTCTTGTTGTGAGGGGCTGTAAGCTAGTAGGAGAGGGCGTAAATAGAAAGTTCTCAGCAACAAGGAGGGGAAGGGGGGCTGGGATTGCCCCAAAACAACAGTTCCTCCCACAACTCAGAGGTGAATTTCTGATGAACTCTTCCGCTCTGCAGAAACTGTGTTGTAGACATGACACAAGTTTTTTGATTTTGGGTAAAAACAGCATGATCATAATTAAAAGACCACTGGGAATTATTTTACCATAAGTCCAGAGACTCTCAGAGTGGGACTCTAAAGCTCTGCAGGGTCCTAAAATTTATGCAACTTTAGGCTCTGTTAAAATCAAAAATTACATTAAAAAAGTATTCCAGTTCACCTGAGATGCTATATTTGTAAAAACTTGTTTCTGTGCAAAACTGGAATTTTTAACATGGGAGTCAAAGGAGATCTGCTCACTTTATGTAACGTGCCTCCAGTGGTCATTGGAGGAACTGCAACACAAGACATTTCCCAATTTGTGTCAAGTATAGAATAGAAAGTCCAGGCATGAGCTTCTTTCAGGGGGGGCTGGAGTCTCCCAGAGAGAGAGTTTAGGGTCAGATCCCACATGGAGAGTAGACGGATGAGGAGTTGAGAACATCTAGAGCAGAGGTGTCAAACTCAATCACACAAGGGGCCAAAATCCAAAACTCACCTTAGGTCGAACAGGATAAACATTTATTTAACACACAAAAACTGTAACCATTTAACATAATTATGAACTAGATATATAGCATTACCTGCAATAATGTTAGTGTGAATTCTGTAAGCTGAATTTGGCTGTTGAAGATGCTGAAATTGATAGCTGAAAACGCTGAAGTTGATAGCTAGCTAAAATATTAGCTTAATGTCAAATTAGCCTAAAAAAAAAATTAAAATAAATAAAAAATGCTTAATTAGGGGCTGCACGGTGGCGCAGTGGTTAGCGCTCTTGCCTCACAGTGAGAAGGCCCCGGTTCGACTCCCGGCTGGGACCTTTCTGTGTGGAGTTTGCATGTTCTCCCCGTGCATGCGTGGGTTTTCACCGGGGACTCCGGCTTCCTCCCACCGTCCAAAAACATGCTTCATAGGTTAATTGGTGACTCTAAATTGCCCCTAGGTGTGAATGTGAGAGTGAATGTCTGTGTGATTGAGGCCCTGAGACAGACTGGCGACCTGTCCAGGGTGTACCCCGCCTTCGCCCTTCAGTAGCCGGGTTAGGCTCCGGCACCCCCGCGACCCCGAAAGGGAAGAAGCGGCCAAGAAGATGGATGCTTAATTAGCCAAAACAGCTAGCATGTAGCTGAAAAATATAGCTAAACTTCAAAATATCCTAAACACGCCTGATCCAGGGAGCAGAAGAGAGGCAAGGTTTTTGAAAAACCAGGATGTCTCAGAGTCTGAGACCATCATTCAGAGGGAACTCCAATACCTTCTAAGTGAAGTGTAGTGAACCTTTTCAACTGGAGGGAGGCACTGAGATTGGACGTCTCTGGTGGTCTGGGAACCCCTCAGAGGAGGAAAAGGGACTTCTACACTTCCTATCTGAGGCTTCAGCCTCCATGACCCACACAAGTGGAAGATAATGATCCAAATCAATGATCTCATGTAGAAAGAGAGCCGATGCATCAACGTCATCACTGGATGAACCATTAAATACAACCAAAAAAAATTCTCTATCATATCATCGTTAAGAAAAAATGTTTGTTTGGACCCAGAAGTGGAGGAATCTGGTTCTGCAGCACACCCGTATGTGTTATCTGCTGCAGCATTTCCACCTCAACATTAGTTGCAGAAAATTCTTATAATTTTTTTTCAAATCAACAAGAAAAGAGTGGAATTCTCGGAAACTTTCATATTTTTCAATACATAAACCCAGAGATTCCTGCATAAACTGAAACAAAAAAGCTGTTTTTTTGTTTTGAATATTAATAAAAAAAAAAAAAGTCAGCTTCTTCGTTGATCTTCATCTTCATTAAGCTACAGCTCTCTTTAGACATAGCCAGAAAACGTGAAAAGCTTTCTTTTGTTTGGGTCCAAAAAAAGCGGATTTTCTGCAGAAGTCTGATGTAACGCTGTTTCATTTCTGCAGAAAACCCTGAAACTGATGTTTTAATGACATGATAAATGCAGCAGCGTGTTTGCGCAAGAAAACCTCATAGCTGAGGGCTAACTGTTGGATTCATCACTTCCATGGAGCAGCAGAACAAATCACCGGTCTGAGGTCCGCCGTTTGGTACCAGCTGGTCGCTTTTTCAAACTTCTGATGGTATAAACTGAAACTGTTGTGGTTCTGTGGTTCTCACTATAAAGAACGTGACAAAAGAGTGGAATTTTCCCCACATTTTCTTAGATCACACTTGATTCTGATTGACATGTTTTGATTGCTCATTTAATGACTGTACCATCAGAAAAACCTTCTCTATGCTTGGTTTGAGCTTCCATTAGGCCTGCGGCGAGGCAGGAATCTTTCTTTGACTAGCTGTTATTGGAGAGCGTCTGAATGAGGAATGAATCGGCGTGGGCGAAGATTGGATGGACGGATGGAGCTGAGCAAACGAAAGGCTCCCCCTCCATCTTTAGAGAAGTTATTAGTTGCCAGGGCAAACAATGGTGTGGAATAAAGGTGGGATTTTCATCAGTGATAAATGAGCGTCTGCACAGGAAGGGCTTTGGTGGGAATGAAAGGAAAATCCTCTTTGAACACGCTAGAGCCGCCGTGCAGAGCTGGATTTGGATGCCCAGGTGAGGTCAGCTCTTCTCCGATCTCCTGGAACTTTCTCTGAGGACTTCACAATGCAGGGTGGCGAGTGCGAACACGTCGAGGTCACGAATCCCTGCAGAAGGAAGAGGCTGCGGCGGGAGCGCCCCGACAGCTTCTGCTTTCACAGGTTTTACGCCTCCAAACACAGAGCCCCGAGGCTGCGTCTTTCATGCAGCCGTCAGCCGCGTTCACCTGTCTGCTGCTTCATAAACCCCCAAGTCTCCTTCCTGAACGATGAAAGTAGGAGTCATGTGTGAGACGGAAGTCAGTCAGCTGACTGGCAGAGGCAGGGTGACCCCCAACAGTGGTTCAGAGTTTGACTTGCGGCACGTGCAACTAAACAATATTCAGAATTCAGAGAAATTCCATCTCCGTCAGCTACTCCTTCAGACCTTAATCTCCCTGAAGCCCATGATCCCTGACGAGTCTGAACACAACTCAGTGTTTGCTTGGCTTTGTTGTGGCCATGTGTGAGCACCCAACATGCAAATCCAGCTGTTGGAGGACAAGCAGCCAAAAATCTGTTTTCTTCCTCACTATGTTTATTTAGGTCGTTTTTTCCAGCTGTAATAACTTTATCAATCCTGAACTTTGTGACCTGTAGATAAGCACATGGAACAGAACAACACACAACCATAAACTACTTTGATAAATGCCACGAGGAGCTCTCTGTCAATAACTTTCTTCTTAAGTCCTGCACCAAACGGTTATCATCTCCGATAATCAGGAATCTGAAAAGTGACACCAGAACTTCTGAAGGTACGTGAAGTTCTGCGGCGTGTGTCTGAGCCATGCCAGCGGCAGCAGGCGGATCAACCAGCAGAGGCGAAGTGATGCTGCGTTCACGCTGACTGAGGGTTCCTCAATGAGGCCTGAAACACCGGTAACCCGTTTGTTCATTCAGAGAAACATTATGAAGAGCAACATATTCACAAACCCAAATGAAAGGAGCAGAAACCATCTGAGAGCATCAGGACGATAACACAAAATTACATCTCAACATTGTTTAAAATGTTCTAATGACGATGTAAACGTGATCCAGAAAAACCCTGATCTTGCAAAACATGACCTAATAGTCTCCCTCATAAACAATAACCTAAAAATAAATAAATATAAATAGTTAAAGACCCAGTCTGATCAAAATGGTGTTTTTAGTGTTATAGTGTTATAGAATGTGTTCAGCTGTTTCTGTGTTATAAGAGCTGAACTCACCTGGGCATCAAATTCCAACTATATTATATGTATAGATAGATCTTTATAAATATATAGTTACACAGAAATATCTATACACATATATATATATATATATATACACATATACACTTATACATATATAAATATATATATGTGTGTGTGTGTATAAGTATGTATGTAAATATATATATATATATATATATATATATATATACAAACACATACACTTGCACATATTTATTCTTATACATATATGTGTGTACAAGTATGTATATATATATGTATATATATAAAATATAGATATATCGATATCTATATATATTTTGTATTTAAGTGTCCTCACTAAAGGCTCGTTTCCACTAAGCAGTTCGGGAAGTATTAGTGTGGTACCTTACTCGCTCACTCCCACTGAGCGGTTTGTTTTCACGGCGATGCGTGGTGTAGACCGCTAGCGTGTCATTGCGTCACTGTAATGCGACGACTAGAAAAGCAACAACAATGGAGGTCATCCAGCAGCTCGTCTTTCTCTTGCTTTATGGCCCGGTCCCACAGGATTTGACGGCCATATCACGGGTTAAAAAGTTGGATAATCTGCCACTCGCGCTTAGACATGCCAACTTTATGCACGCTCGCGGAATCACAGTGATACAGACACCAGAGTCCGCTCCTCTGCCAGAGCACTCCTTAATTCCGTGTAAGCAAGTCCGCCCTCAATCATCCGCTAAACAGACGCTGTAAGCAGTGATACAAACGCAGACTGGCCGGGGGGATGGCCGCGCACCACACGGAATTTCAGCGTCCGAGCGCGTGTGCCGCCGTTTGCTCCACGGCCCGATCTCGCAGACACTGCTGTTGCACCGCCGTTCCACAGACATTGCACGGCAGTACCGCTGTACCATACGCAGTTACCCGCTGTCTCAATTTTTGAAAAAAGAATTATTCCCGCGTCTAACGGCGGACAAAATTTGTACCGCGTGTATGCTAGTCGATTCTGCGGCCGTATATTGCCTGTTGCACTACCAGTCCGCTGCTAACAGCCTGTACCCCGGAGATAATTTTTTTTCCGTGCTCCAGCCAGTGGGACCGGGCCTTTACTTTTTGTACATTGTGTATAACAGGAATTTAATGTTGCTTGAAAGAAGATTGTGGGCGGCTAAGAAGAACACCGCTGTAAAGAGGAAAACGGAATTGCTACCTTAGCGCTATACTGGTGTTTAATCTCGTCATCACTTTCTGGCAATCAGCAGGTGGCTACAGTGGCTCCGCCCCAATTGTCCCATTCTCTTTTTCTATGGACCCAGAACAGTTGGGGACCCTCAAGAGATATGGGTCAGAACTATTTAATGGGTCCATTAGACAATGGGAACGATCAAAATACTGGATACAGATTAATTTGGACATCGGAAAAATGAATATTGAGCATTCTTTTCTCTCAGTTTTTGTAGATTTGGTCTCCAGACATGTAATCAGAAACGACATGTTTTTACATTTTTGTTTGTTCAAATTTCAAAGATGTGTATATTTATGCTTTAAAGTATTTTATGTATGTTT
>NC_050521.1:67802-75595 GCF_002922805.2 Oryzias melastigma | reverse complement strand
GATCTGAACCATGACCCTAAAATGTGACACAATCAGAACTGTGAGTTTTGTGATCCGTTTCACCCCTAGTTTTTGTATATATGAAGATAGTCTTTGCGGGGGGTTTTGTGTGTTTGCGTGTAAATATAAATGAAAGTGGTCTGTGGAAACCAAATAAAATGCTTCCTTGAATTGAAATGAACCCACAGAGCTTCATGCGATGCTGCTAATACCATGCTGACAGTCTTGCTGTTGCTTCCTCATTGCAAACAAAGACTTTTGACATGAAGGTTGTGGACTCACACTCATGCTGCTCGTATGGAGGGTAGTTCAGGCGCACAGCGATGAGGATGAAGAAGATGAAGAGCGGCCAGACAATTTCCACCAGGAGCTGGAGCTGCAACACACACACATGAAAGAAAAGATGCATTCAATGACGGCAGGGATTCCTCTAAGCTCAACCAGTCAGGAAGACCTAATTTTGGATAAATTGAATGAATAGAAGCTTAAACTTGTGATCAGAACCATGAGAGCCAAACACAGAGTTCAGACTGGTTCTTGATAACTTTGTTTACATGAACTCTCTGAATCTTCACCAGGATTCAGCTCCTGTCCTGACAGTGCATGAGGCGTGTGACGCAGAAGAGACCAGAAAGACGAGGAAGTGAGTCGTATGAGCTTTCCATGTAAGCGTGAGCTTATTTTACCCTCGGATGCAACGAGGAACTTCCAGAAAAGTAAAAGGAGCAGAGCTGATGGAACATCTAGGAACAAACGAACCTCACATTCTCAACAGCTGATGAGATGATTAGGCAGAAGGACCCTTTCACAATAAAATTTCCCCAGCCTCAAAACATAACCAATCGATTTTGGAGGAATCTCTGTGGGTAGGGGACTCAAACATCGAGGGATAGCTGTTTAAAAAAAAAAAAATCTCCTGAATTTTGCGATTACCCCAATTCCTCCAACTTCAACCATTTGCTGCACCTTTTTCTCAACAAAGCAACTTCATCTAATCACCGCCACTTTGGTTTAGCTGGGTTAGCTCTCGTTTGGAACAAGTTTTGTCCTGTTTGTGTTTTGTGATGCCAGCTCGGTTATTGCAGAGAAAGAGGCTGCAGATAGCGCTCACTTTGTCATGTTTTATAAATAAAAACACTTACAGCTCACTAAAACATACAAAACTTCCCATCAACCCCTCTGACCAATCCTCTGCATCTCTCCCCCTCTGGGCATTCAGGGTAATGTATTCAGCCCAAGTTCCACCAACCTAGAGGTTTCCCCAGATCAACATTAGAATGCTCAAACATCATCATCATCATCAGTCTAATCAGCTAAATGAGCCTGTACTTCATGCTTTTGGGATGCTGATGAAGTCTCTCACTTTCTAACTAAAATCAGGTATAAATCTAGCACAGCACTTCCCACGATTGTGAAGGTGAACCGTTAAGTTCTCCTTGTAATGTTTGTGCACTAACAAAAGTCTGTAATTAAAAATAACTTTAAACCATAAAACAAACGAGAAGAATAGCTGTAGGTTGTGTTTAAAATCTACATGTGCCATTTGTGTGAATTTATCATGTGTGTGGTAAATAATTCTTGTGTTCAGGTTCTTTGGGATAAATAATGAATGCATAATGAATGAATAATGAACAAACTTTATAAAAGACAAAATTATGTGTTAACAAGGAAATGACAACAAAAACACTAAATGCCTAATTAATACAATTATAACGCATAAAACATGATTGCATTAACAGACAGAGATGCAAGTGTTTAGTCCATGTGACCTTTCTGACTAACTTTGGAACACGTGTCAAAGTCAAGGCCCGGGGGCCGAATCCGGCCCTCCAGGTAATTCTATCCGGCCCTCCTGATCATTTTATTTTATTCTTATTGAGCTCATTTCTAACTTGTATAATTTTGACAAAATATATTTTTATGGAAAGTAAAATATTGAAAGTTATTTAAGGTTTAAGTTGATTTATTCTGGAATAATATTCCTGCCTTTTTATTATTCATAATTATGTTAAAAAGTTACAATTTTAAAGTTTAAAAAATGTGGCATTCTGCAGCTTTTTGGACTATTTTTGAATTTACCAAGATTTTTTGGAGTTTAGCTAATGTTTAAGATACATGCTAGCTGTTTTGGCTAATTTAGTAATTTAGGCTTTTTTTGTTGTAGTTTTTTTAGACTGTTTTGAAGTTAAGCTCATATTTCAGCTAGATACTAGCTGCTTTGGCAAATATAGGTGCTTTTGAAAAAGTTTTTTAGGTTGTTTTGGAGTTAGGCTAATATTTACACGCTACCTGTTTTGGCCAATCCAGGCTTTTTTTCATTTTTTTATGATTTTTTTAAGTTTAGCTTTTTTTCAGCTACATGCTAGCTGTTTTGGCTAACCTAAGTTTTTTTTTTTAGGATAATTTGGCATTTAGCTAATATTTTAGCTGACTATCAGCTTCAGCATTTTTAGCTATCAGCTTTAACCTTTTTTAGCTATCAATTTCAGCATCTTAAGCGGCCAAATTCAGCTTACAGCATTTACACTAGCATTATCACAGGTAATGCTATATATACTTTATAATTATGTTACAAAGTTAGGGTTTTACAGTTTTAAAATTTTAGTTTTAGAGTGTTCAATAAGTGTTTATCCTGTTCTGCCCGCGACCTAAGGTGTGTTTTGGATTTTGGCCCTTTGTGCAATTGAGTTTGACACCCCTGATTTAGAACTTTAATGAAAAAAAAGTCATGATTGAAAAATAATAATGAAAAAAAAAGGGGGGAAATAAGTGACTAAACGGACACTAAAACAGTTAAAACATTTGTTAAGCTTGTAAGCAGTTTTTTAATATGGCTTTTGTTGACAGCGGCCTAAGTTTAGATGTTTAGATGTTAATAAAACTCACCGAGTATGTTAATACCTTATTCGGGTTATTATACCTATAAATGTTCTATTAACGCCTTATAAACACATTGATAATGTGGTTAATGTGTCAATAAAGCTT
The DNA here is from genome assembly GCF_002922805.2 of Oryzias melastigma. Lineage (NCBI taxonomy): Eukaryota > Metazoa > Chordata > Actinopteri > Beloniformes > Adrianichthyidae > Oryzias > Oryzias melastigma. The sequence continues at coordinate 72,610 of NC_050521.1, read as the reverse complement.
TTTAAGGAATCTTATTATAAAGTGTTACAATTTTTTAAAATCTAAACTTTACTAGGCATGCAGAGGTAACGTAGTTGTTTTAGTTTAGGAGTTGCTAGCGCGTAAAAAACAAACAAAAACAAAAAACGTTTCTTTATTTTTAAATAAATCACTGTTTAGTAAGAAAATTCATCAATGATGTGGATTTTTTTGTACGATCACATAATATTCATCTTCAATAAAAAAAAAACTTTGAACTTTCATTTCAGTCTTTTGCAAATTTTACAGCAAGCTTTAGATAAACTGCTGCAACTTCAGGATTTTTCTTCTGCGACAATCACAAAAAATGTCTGAAAGAACCCAGAGGGACAGGAAACTCAAACACTGAACCATCAGGCGAACACAACTTAAAGCTGGTCCAGAGACCCCTGCAGTCCAGAACCTAAAACATTTGCAGTTCTGATTTGTGTCCGAGCAGAGCCCAGGATTCCTCTGCAGAGAAACAGCTTCTCAGACGGTGAAACCTGCAGCCAGCCCTGCAGGGTTCACCCAAGATCATTCAACAAGCAGTCTTTGACCTGATCGGCATTGATCCATACTGATCAGGTCATCAACAGAAGCTCAGCTGGAAGCAAAGAGCAGCAGATACCAGGAGGAGGTTCTGGACTAACGGTAACCGGAAACCAATTCCCGGGGAATGTTCCTCACTCTTATCAAACACTGATTGATTGATGAAAGTCTGCAGGAAGCGATGGTGGACAGACTCACCTTCTGCCGCCGTCTGTAGGTGAAGTTCTTCCACAGCAGCAGCCCCAGCTGCGTGATGACGGACATGTCTGCAGCGCCGCCGAGCCTGAATGATCGTCAGCCGCCGCTCGCCCTGCGATAAGCACACACAGAGGCAGGGTGAGCGCGGCGCAAAGGGTCAAAGGTGCGACGATACTGCTGCTGCTGATCACACGGCAGGTTATCAGACTGACACACGCCTGCCCTGGAGGCGTAGTGACGGCCACCAGCAGGAGACGCCGCTGAGGCGTCCAATCACCTGTAACGTTCCTTTTCCACCAGATACTCATCCTGAGTGCAAGTCTGACTCCAAAATAAGTGAATAAATGGCGTGGAGTGAAGATGTTCAGGTACCAAAAAAAACACAGAAAATGAGACGGAACCAAGAAACCTGAAGAAGAACTTCCAAAATCCTTTAGAAACCAGAAGAACCGCTGATCTGATTAGTGCTGCCACAAACGAGTATTTTAATAGTCCACTAATCCCCGATTATTTAGTCTGGTTTGTCGACTAATCGGGTCATGCGCAAAGTGGATGTAAACTAACTACAAACTAGATTTATAGGATTACCTGCAGTGATGCTAGTGTGAATGCTGTAAGCTGAATTTGGCCACAGAGGATGCTAGTGCTGATAGCTGAAGATGCTGAAATTGATAGCTAAAAATTCTTAAGCTGATAGCTGAAAACGCTGAAGATGATAGCCAGCTAAAATATTTGTTAAATGCCAAATTAGCCCAAAAAACAAAAAAATCCTAAATTAGCCAAAATAGCTAGCATGTAGCTAAAATATCAGCTAAACTCCAAAGTAGCCGAAAAAACCTTCATATGTGTCAAAATAGTCCAAAAAGCTAGCAGAACGCCAGTTATAACTTTCAACTTTACTACAATCTGACTCCATATAATATAAAGTATATAAATAATATATGAAGTAACGACTAATCGACAATTAAATTAGTCATCAACTGTTTGAATAGATGATTAGTTGACTAATGGTGGCAGCCCTAGCCTGGATTTTAGGAAGCTTTGGAGTTTCTCTGAACTTTCACTAAAGCTACCCTTTCTTTAGAAAAACTAAGAAAACTTTCCCAGGAGGACTCAGCTGACCTGACAGAAGCATGTTCGCTCTCATTAATGTTCAGTATTGAAACAACAAAGCGAGCTGGAACATGGCTGAACATGCAACCGTCTGCATGAAAAAGGATGTTTTATCAGTCGGGAAAGAAAAGTTTTGACAGGTGATTTAGATCAACTTGAAGAAATGCCAGAGAACTGAACTTAACTTTTATTTTGCTCTTTCTGGAAGAGCAGAGGACGTAACGGAAGTCCTGATCCAGATCATAACTTTATCCTAGTCAGCAGTCCTTCTCCAGGCTCTCTGAAGGCCTTTGGCTGCTTATTCATGGCTTTTCAGGTGGTCCTTGTACCTGAACAGCTTCACAGGACTAGATAAGAAGATGCTGAACTCTGAGTGATTCCAGCGGTCAGACTCAACCGTGTCAACACAGAAGATCAGATCTTCCTTCTAGAAACAGACCACAAACACACGTCTCTGTTTACAGTTCTGAAGAAACACTGGCAGAACAGAAGAACCCACCTGACCCTGAATGACCCAGAGCTTCAACCTTCAGTCTTTGACCGTCCAAAAGTGTTCAACTACAAGAACAGAGTCCACAGACAACTGAGGGTTCTGGAGGAAAGAATGAGAACCAGAGGGCAGCAGGTTGTTCAACGATGTGAAGATGAAGATTTGTGCGGCTGTGTTGCATGTAGTACCGCTATTTTACTATTGCAATAGTCGACGACTAATCGACTATTAAAACAGTCGACAACTAATTTAATAGTCGATTAGTCGTTACTTTATATTATATGGAGGCAGTGTAGTAAAGTTGAAAGTTATAATGTCATTCTGCTAGCTTTTTGGACTATTTTGGCATTTATTAAGGTTTTTCATGCTATTTTGGCTAAATTAAACTTTTTTTAAAAAGTTTTTTAATTGTGTTTTGCAGTTCGGCTAGTATTTACACACTAACTGTATTGGCTATTTTTTCTGTTTTTTACGCTGTTTTGAAGTTTAGCAGCAGCTCAGCTACATGCTAGCTGTTTTGGCTAACCTAAGTTTATTTATTTATTTTTACATTTTTTAAGCTAATGTGGCATTTAGCTAATATTTTCGCTGGCTATCATCTTCACCGTTTTCAGCTATCAATTTCAGCATCTTCAGCTATCAGCACTAACATCTTCAGAGGCCAAATTCAGCTTACAGCATTCACACTAGCATTATCACAGGTACTGATATATATCTAGTTCATAATTATGTTAAAAGGTTACAGTTTTAAAATTGTAAAAATGTAGTTTTAGTGTTCAATAAATGTTTATCCTGTTAGACCTGCAAGTGTGTTTTGGATTTTGGCCCGTTGTGCCATTGAGTTTGACACTCCTGACATAGAGTTCATTAGAATTCCTCTGAGTTGTGGGAGGGACTGTTGTTGCTCCCCCACTAGCTTACAGCCCCTCACACCGCCAATCTAACATTATTGGTGCAACAAAAATGGCGATCAATATCAGAGCCATCCAGCCGTACAGTAAACAAAGACGTTCTTGGATCTATTCGCCTGTAAGTGGATGTATCAGAATGGAGCGGAACAGGAAGCCTGTGACCCGCCCAGTGTTGCTTCTACATAAGAAATCTTTTTCCTGATTCAGAACAATTTGAATAAATCAACAGATTATCTAAAGATCAGTCAATCAGTTAATAAAAATATCTAACTAGTACTAACTACATTAACTCTGACATTTACTGATAAACTTCCCTGTAGAAAGTGGACTCTATCAGCACGTTCACATTCATGTTTGCTTTTTCTTGAGTGAGTTTAAGATTTAAAAATGTTTTTCTTTCTCAGCTAAACTGAACAGTCACTAAAGTCTTGTGGGGTCTTTTTCTCTGGGTGTGGGTGGGGTTATTTGGAGGGGGGTGGGGTTACCTGGCATTCACCTCAGACAATTTTCGGTTCTGTTCTGGTTCTTGCTTCTCATCTTCACTTTCTGAAAACCTTTTCTCATCCCAACACAGAACTGAAGCCACAAGTTCTGGCGAACACATCAAAGCCTTTTTATTTCACGCGCGCGCGCACGTGTGGGGGTGCTCTTCACATGAGAAGCCCACTCCTGATCAAAGGTTGTAGCATTGTTGATTAAATTAGCTGTAGTTACTCCGGGGTCACGTGATGAGGTCAATAAGGTCAGAACCTGGACGGGTCCAGCAGCTCCTGGTTCCTCCAGAACTTTATATAGCTGCTCACCAGATAATAACTGGAAAAACTAATCCAAAAATTTAAGTTAAAAAAAAAAATGGTTAGCGGGTTCTTTAACCCCCGCCGGGCTGGTTCCGGTCCAACTGGACCGTTTCTGGCTGAAGATGAGTTTAAAGCGCACGCGCTTGGACTGACACCTGATGGAGCTCCCTGCGCGCGCGGACCTTTAACTGCTCCCGAACTTTTCGGACCCTTTCAGCTCCAAAACTTCAGCTCCAGATTTCAAAGAGCCGGGTCACCCAGTTCTGACCACCCCAACCCGGGTAGGGTTTCCGGTTTACGTGGACTTTACCTGCTCAAGCGCGGCGCGTCCACCTTCTTCAAGTCTCCAGAAGTCCAGCAGACCCCGAGCCGAACTTCAGAGCAGAACCACAGTCCGCTGAACGGGTTCAGAGAGCCGCTCGTCCCCGCAGCCTCGGTCACGCGCACTCCCGCAGGTCTCCTCCGCCGTCTGCCTGAACAGCATCTGCTCCGCTGAGGTGCAGCGCGGAGGTTTGAGCCCCAATTAACCGGTGTCACTCTCCCACCCCACACCGCGCTGCTTCCGCTCGGTGCCTTCAAAGTAAGAGCCGATTTAAGAAAATAAAACTTCCAAAATCTGAAAAAGTTCTGGTGTTTGATCACTCCGAAAATGTAATCCAGTTTAAAAAATACTGAATAACAACCGCATTTTAGGGGGAAGTTCATATTGTTTTCCATACATCTATCTTATCTTATGTGTCCTTTAAGAAT
>NC_050521.1:61051-67740 GCF_002922805.2 Oryzias melastigma | reverse complement strand
TCATACTCTGTATAATAAAATGTAAAAAAAGTTACATACATGTAAGAAAAACTGTCCTGTTTGTGCGAACCTGTGGAATGAAAATAATTAAAATAAATAAAACAAACATTTTCCTTGAAACCACACTAAAGGAAACTTCAACAGGACTGATCAGAACAATAACATAAACTGGTTATAGAGCTCAACTAACAAAATAAAGTATTGTGTTCTGTCAGCAGTCTCACATATTACTTTATTCTATTTTTAATTTATTAATTTATGAATAACTACTCAACCAGTTATTTTCTCTCCGAAGCAAGAAAAAGTTGGACCAGTTGCGTTTTTGGACCCTGGTTGTCATCTGGGAACACCTGAATCAGCTCATCATTAAGCTGTGCAGAACCAAGGATGGCATTAGGACAGAGCAGGACTGGAGCCTTCCTGGAAAGTTAACCCTGAGGACTGGGAAACAGTCCACAGTTTCTGCATCTGTGTCCCCATCTGTGTTTGCCCATGTTAGCTTAAGTTTAATGAATCTGTCTTGGTGGGTTGGCTTGCTATGTTAGCCAGACGCCCGGTGGATGGTGTAGCATCCTAGCGAGCTACGCTGTATTGAGGCAGCGAGCTCTGTGTATCGAACTAGCAAACTCCCCTTAGAGAGCTCCCAAGTGGCGAGCTCCACTGTATTTAGCTAGCGAGCTCCCTTGTTGCGAGCTAGCGAGCTCTGTGTATCGAGCTCCCCAGTAGCGAGATAGCGTGCTCCCCTGTAGCGAGCTTTGGTGTATCGAGCTAGCGAGCTCCACTGTATGGAGCTTGGGAGCTCTGCTTTAACGAGCTCTGCTGTAGCGAGGTAGCGAGCTCCGCTGCAATGAGCTACCAAGCTCTGCTGTATCGAGCTAGCGTCTTTTACTGTATCAAGCTAGCGACTTTTACTTTATCGAGCTAGCGAGCTCTTCTGTGACGAGCTCCTCTGTAGCAAGCTCTGCTTTAAGGAGCTCCGTTTTATCGAGCTAGCGAGCTCCACTGTATTGAGCTAGCAAGCCTCGTTGTAGCAAGCTAGTGAGCTCCACCAGCAAACACCACTGTATTGAGCTAGTGAGGGTCACTGTCCACCGGGCGGCTGGCTAGCGTAGTAAGCCAACCCACTGAGTGTCAACTTAACCCAATGTGGGCAAACACAGATGTGGCCACCACAGAAACTATGGACAAACCCAATCAGGGCCCATTTTCTGCCCACGTTTAAACCATATGGGCTCACTTGGCCTTGCTGGCTGGGAAGCTTTCAAACATGAATGTGGGCATTACTATTCTTTTGTGATGGTGACAGTTCTGTCCACTGCCTCAAAAGTAAAGCTTTCCTATCATTTCAGCCTGCTGGATGACAAGACTGAACAAAGAGAGCTTACATAAAGTCCTGAGGATTTAGGTCAAAGATTGCAAAGAACAGATAATTTTGATTTCTGAAAAAGCTGTTAGAAATCAGCTGGTGGAGGTAAAAAAAAAAAACTAAAAAAAAACTGTGAAGTAAAAGAAAGTAAACCGCGAGGGTGCTAGGATGATGAAAGTTATATTCAAGGAAAAATCCACAATAAACAAAGAAAAAATCAAGAACTAAAGTTTGCTTTAGTGAAGACTGAATTAAAGAAACGTCCCCTCTGAGTCTTTCACATTTATAAGATGAAGTCACAATTCCATTTTAATTTTTCCACTTTTACTTTGTAAGCCAGACTGTGGTCTACTTATGGTCACATAATGATCTAAGGTTACTGTCAGTCATGGGACAGCTGTGCTCAGGCTTTCACAATAAGAGTCCAGCTGAGCCTCTGTTGGGATCCTCCACATAGGAGCAATACGACAACGTCCAGGAAATTCATTTAGAACCAAATAAATGAAGACTCATGTTTGAGTCTTCTGCAGTTTTGATCTCCACAGTTTAACTACAGGTCTGCCTGTCCTCCCAACCGTCTCGCTGCCTGTCTGTGTGTCTCCCTCTCTCCTCTTTTCCCATTTGTCTGCCTTCCTGTCTGTCTGGTTAAACAATAGATAACAGTATCATCCGCACTGAAATGACATTCAGTGTTTGAGTGATTATGACAAATGTCTTTCATAAAGGGGGAAAAAGCAGTGGGTGGAGGACCGAACCCTGCAGGACGCTGGGCGTAGCACATGAACGTCTGCACAGATGTATATTTCAGGAATCTAAACAGGAAGTGGCCTTCAGAAGATCAGTGAGTGTTGCAGCAGGAAGCTCACTGGATCAAACTGATCTGCTTCTGACTTTTCATCCCCAACAGACTCTGAGTTTTACACAGTTTTACTTTGTTAACATTTTACCTCACAGATAATTCTATGTTATTGTTATTAATGACCCGATGTTATCTTGCACTCATTTCTAACTTGTAAAATTTTGACTAAATATATTTTTATGAAGAGTAAAATATTGAAAGTTTTTTAAGGTTTAAGTTGATTTATTCTGGAATAATGTTCCTGCCTTTTTATAATTCATAATTATGTAAAAAGTTATAGTTTTAAAGTTTTAAAAATTAGCGTTCTGTTAGCTTTATGGACTATGTTGGCAATTAGTAAGATTTTTTTTATGTTATTTTGGAGTTTATGTAATATTCCAGCTACATGCTAGCTGTTTTGGCTAATTAAGACTTATTTTTAACATTTTTCTAGGCTTTTTGGAGCTAGGCTAATATTTACACGTAAGCTGTTTAGCCCTTTTTCCAGTTTTTAAGACTATTTTAACATTTAGCTAATATTTCAGCTACATGCTATTTCACTTTTTTAGGCTAATTTGGCATTTAATTAATATTTTATCTGGATATCAGCTTCAGCTTTTTCAACTATCAGCTTCAGCGTTTTTAGCTATTATTTCAGCATCGTCGGTGACCAAATTCAGCTTACAGCATTCACATTAGCATTATCACAGGCAATGCTACATATCTAGTTCATAATTATGTTAAAACGTATGGTTTTAAAGTTTTTAAAACATAGTTTTAGAATGTTCATTAAATCTTGTTCTGCCCGTGACCTAAGATGTGTTTTGGATTTTGGCCCCTTGAACGATTGAGTTTGACACTCCTAACATATACCAACCAAACATAGAGCCCACAGTGTTCTTTTATCTCTGGTGTTTAAACCAAAGTCACAAACATTAATTTCCCTGGAAATGGGGTCATCCTTTCAGACAGAGTGGAGAGAGTTCTTGAGGAGGAGCTCATCCATGGTGATCAGGCTGAGTAAGAACTGAGCTTCACCTTCGTGTTATACTGTCCTCTGCAGGACAGAAACGGTAGTGATGAAGGATTTTGGTGCAAAGGCTGCAAACCTCTCTGCTGCTTCCACTGACTCACAACACAGAACGACAGGTGGAATTCAAAACTATAGTTACTGATCCATTCTTTGGATGACCTGTAGTTTAGTTTAGTGTGTAACTCCGTAGACTTTAAATAGAATAAAAACAGATGAAAAGTAACTTGTGAACAGTGGAAATCGAGTGAACAGTGCATGCTCTTTCTCTCTTGCTGCTGAGATCTCACAAGACTGGTGGGAGTGGTGAGGCAGCGACTCAGCTGCATCCTTTTTACTGATACAGAAAAGTTTCAAACAAGAGTAGAAATATGGACATCTGTCAGTATCAATCCGATACCAACTTGAGATCGATACCATCGATATTTTGGATCGATCTGCCCAGCACTAACTAACACAAAGAGACAACAGTATTCAATGGAAAGAACTTATCTCATGACTAAAGATCACAGAAGTTTTTGATCTTTTTTAAACTCTCACTGAGGACAGACAACAATAAAAAAAAGTTATAATTTCTGCTGATCATAACCAAACCTTGCTTTGTTTCCCCTTTTTTTATGGTTTAACATCTTGCTTGAAGATTTTCAGAGACTGACCAGCAGCAGCGTCAGCATTAATGAAATGGTTTGGATTGCGTGACGCAGTGAGACAAGAGCTTCTCCTTTTTTGTTTGAGACTGTTTCATGTCAGGTAGAATACTGACCCTGTTGGTGGTTTTGGTTGTGAAGCTGTGGCCGAATTCTGCAGAGTCAAGCAGAAAAAGCATCAATGACTCACTCACATAAAATTAAGTCAAAATCTTTTCTGCTTGACACAAATCAAACTGAAGTTATTTTTCCTTCAAACTCCTGTGAGATGTTTGAGCTTTCATGATGTGAGAGGTCCAGCTGTGTGCAGCTGTGGGTTCTGAGCGTTTGCCGTCTCTGTTCTGACCCAGGCGTCACAGAGGTGCAGCGCTCAGCAACACGGGTTCACAGCAGGATGGCTTCGGTCCGAGTTCTTTGGACTTTTTCTCTGATCAGGAGTTACTTAATCTGGTTAACTTTATTTAAAGCTTATAAAACCTTCAAAATGTCAGTTATTTAATTTAGAATAAAAAGTACAGCCAGAAGAGCCATGTTTGTGAATTCAGGATCTGCAGTCTCAGCGTTTGTGCTGCAATATTTAAAGTCCAATACAAAAAGGTCTTTGAAATTTTGATATTAGCTTGGTTCTAATTTAGAAATACTGCATACCCATAGCAAAGCAAAATTGAAGATGAGATCTCCTTTCTGTCTCATTTACGTCTCCTTGACATTAATGAGAGCTGTTTGAGACAACACAGGTTTTCTCACTCATCTCGAATGTTTCTCCTGAGAAATAAGTCTCACAGTGAGCACTGTCTGAGATCTCAAAATTCTCTCACAACTGTCTCTTCTTCAGATCTCAGTTAAGAGAAAGATGAGACGTATTTCAGCGTTCTCAAGTATGTCTCAATTTGTTCTCTTTACTTTCTCAGCTCTCTCTCGGTAATTTGTATGCATGGTTCTGTCTCTCGTTGCTCAATAAGGTCTCACTTTAGTCTTTTCATCGTCTCAGCAAAAAGAAAAGTGAGACCAACACAAGTGCTCAAATAAGTCTCATTTATTTCTTGCACATGATCAGTTTATCAGAAACAAATCAATTATGATGTATTTATATTCAACTTACAAAAGTTGTTTATTCCTTACACATTTCACAAAACTCCTTCATATTTTCAAGCTAAAGTCAAACCATTACTGTAAGACGTGATCAAAAGACATCTTTTTGAAGCTTTAAAAACATGAAATTTCAAGATAACATTGCAGCGTCAATTTAATATTTTTTATTTTGACAGTTGTGTAAATTACACTTGGGATGTTTTGTTTTTTCAGAAGAACACAAAGGTTTCAGATGCTGATCCACAATAGTTAAAAGGCACAATATAAGTGTAGCCTATATGTCTTGTAAAATATATAAAAATAATATTGGAACTAGGCTGCACGGTGGCGCAGTGGTTAGCGCTCTTGCCTCACAGCGAGAAGGCCCTGGTTCGACTCCCGGCTGGGACCTTTCTGTGTGGAGTTTGCATGTTCTCCCCGTGCATGCGTGGGTTTTCACCGGGGACTCCGGCTTCCTCCCACCGTCCAAAAACATGCTTCATAGGTTAATTGGTGACTCTAAATTGCCCCTAGGTGTGAATGTGAGAGTGAATGTGCGTGTGATTGAGGCCCTGTGACAGACTGGCGACCTGTCCAGGGTGTACCCCGCCTTCGCCCTTCAGTAGCCGGGTTAGGCTCCAGCACCCCGCGACCTCAAAAGGGAAGAAGCGGACAGGAAGATGAATGAATGAATATTGGAACTATAATATCGCATTACATTTAGTCAGTAGAAGAAGACCTCGCAGGGGAAAGTACAGGAACGTTTTGCAAACAGCGACCGAGAGAAATGTCCATTCGCGGCACTTCTTATCAACCAGCTCAATTCCATTAACTAAAATCAATTTTTCAGTTAAATTGAAGTCTTCATATTTTACATTTTGTGCTATTAAATATATATTATGTGGAATCAAGCCAATAACCAAATCCAATTCTTTTTGAGGTATAACAACATTGTATTTGCATAAAAAAAAACTTCCACATGTGCCGGTTTCCTCTATCATCAAATAATTGATTTACTGTAATCATTTTATTGACACACCAGTTTTGTAGAAATGAACTTTTGTTTTTGTGTAACAATTGTTCCAGAAAAGTTGTGTTTGAACATAAGAGTCCAGCATAACAGAGCTTGTTGGTGAAATTGTCCAATCTAACAGGAGTTTTTCGACAGAAAATGAACATTTCAGTAAAAAAAAATTAGACCTCCTAAATTACCAAATAAATAGTTTGGGAAAATATTCCACAAACTGTTGGGATTCTCAAGAGATCCACTTAATTTTCAAAACCCGATTGAAAACAGTAAAAGTTAAAACCTCTAATCCTCCATCAGCTGAAGAGTTTGACAGGACGTTTTTCTGAACTTTATGGGTTTTGTTATTCCACAGAAAACGAAACAGAATTCGATCCAGATCAGAACACGGAGTTTTAGTGACATCTAGTGGCGAGAAAATATACGACGCTCCAGACATCCTGCTTTAGTTAGAAGTACTCGACCATGAATGGACACATCTCTAGTTAAGCAGCTTTTAAACTTCTTTCTAATAGTTTCAGTAACAGGGCTAAAGTTATCCTCCATATCTTTACCTTCTTGGTAAGTAACAGTTGTTTTCACAGGAATACCACAAACTTCCTTATCAGTACCATTATTTACAGGTCAAATTTCAATTTTTTTTAAATTAAGTTTTAATCCAGAGATGCTTGAATAGAGAGAAAAAGCAGATAAAGCCCCAGGGATTTCAC
>NC_050521.1:60725-60927 GCF_002922805.2 Oryzias melastigma | reverse complement strand
TAGAATTGCACAAGGGTTTACAAGGTTCCAAGCAGGGCTCCCAAAAACGATTATTTTAACAGACGACTAATCAGCGATTATTTTTTTCGATTAGTCGACTAATCGGGTCATGGCCAAACTAAAGTGGATGTAAAGTACTCATCTTAATCATCATTAGCTTTAAACTAATAGAAAGTAAAGATAATTTAGATCATCGTTTATT